>NW_026911161.1:0-23605 GCF_963692335.1 Osmerus eperlanus | reverse complement strand
GAAGCCTCTTCTTGATCTCCTTGGCTAACTATAGCATGTACTCCCTGCTAGGGCTGCAACTAACGATAATTTTGTTATCGATTAATCTCTCGATTCTTTTATCAATTCAATCTGCAATTGAACATTTCAAAATGTATTGACACGTTTTATTATGAAGTCTTACTGACTCATTATAGCTACTTTATTCTCTTGAAATAATATAACCCACCAGTTACAATGACATTGTTTTTCATTATATACAATTTATCTATGCCTGTAGCTGCATGCTGAAAATAAAAACGAGATTATCCGATGGAGGGGCTCACTCCGATCACAGATTACTTGCTGATGCTTGTATTTGTGTTCGCCTGTGCACTACGCAGTGTGCACATGGCTACTTGTTCATTAGGCTAAGTGTTTATTAGGGTAATGGCAAACGTTGGACTTGGAAACATTGAGATTCAAATTTGTTGAATAAACATTTATTTAGTTACTTATATTTCGAATGTGACCCATTAATTGCGCTCTAGTTAGATTACACATGTTGCGCATGTTATGACTTTGACCGTCTGCCATTTCCACTGCAAAGACGGCACATAGCCTACGTAAAATTAGACACATTATTAAACTAACCTTACAACTGGTTCATTTAGACTAGATTTTTTAAGACTACTTTTGGAACGGGATATCCATATTTACATCGATAATTATAACAGCTGCTGATGTTGCCTTTTGTTTTTTACAAAACGCTCGATCGCTGATGGCATTAATGGAATGTAAAAACCGTGGTCAAAGTTTTACAAAGTTACAGTAACCTAATATTGCTTACCGGTGTACATAACGTAGTGGCTGGAGCTGTCAGAACTCGGCAGTCGAAATAGGGCTTTGTAACTTTGGTGTTTGGTGGTAAAAGGTTTGAAAGTCTGTAACAGCTTTTACTTAAAACTAATAAACTATCTATTACATTTCGAAAATGTATAAGTAATCTTAGAGCTTTAAATAACATAATTTCCTATAGTGAAATTCCAACAGTCCAGTCCAATTCCAACAATTATCATGGCTATATTCACATGAATACGAGATACATAACAATAGCAAGCTAGATAAACTAGCAACACAGCTCCTGGATCCTTTCTTTTAAAGTGTTCGTGTATGGCCGTCGTGCTGCTCTGATTTGCTGTTAAGTCTTTGCACAGCGTGCAAAGTATCATATTATTGGGGTTTTGCTTAAAGAATTCCCACACTTCGGATGCTAGGGTTTTTTTTTGGATGAACTCTCTCCGGCACTCTCAACAGGGTGTGCCGTATTTGTATTGTTCAAAACAATATGACGCGTCAGTTATGAATATCCGAATCGACGAAATTACATGGTCGACTATCGTTGCAGCCCTAGTCCCTACATCTCTTTCATGTCCTGTATTGCCTTATTACTGTTTGTGTACCTTGCTCGTCTCAGTTTAAGTACTCCTGCTTCGTCAGCCGAATTAGAGGCTTAATGTCTTTTGTCTATTTCTGTCATCATTTTGTCTTTCACTATAGCAACAATGACCACTGAATATCTTAACTGGAAGACTGCTTTGTTCTCTTTTGTGATTCATGCAGTATCTTCCCATAGCGTAGGGCCGGTGTTGGAGTACAGTACATGTTGATATCCTGTTGTGTAAAGGACATGTCATAATCCTGTGTGAAGGTTGTGAAAGACCGGCTAGGTAATGGACACGGTAAAAACCTGCTTTGTAACAACAGTCACGTTAAAACTCTGTGGTGGTCATGAGCCAACCTGGGCTGACTGGTGATCAGGCGGGCTGCAGCATTCTGGACCAGCTGGAGGGGCTTGATGGCACAAGCTGGGAAACCGGCTAGGAGGGAGTTGCAGTAATCCAGATGGGAAATATCAAGCGCCTGTACTAGGAGCTGGGTGGCTTTCTCCATCAGGAGATGACGGATACGGTGTATATTGTAAAGGAAGAACCTGTAGGTTCTGGCAGTAGAGGATACATGTGGAGCGAGGGTGAGGTGGTTATCAAGAGTCACCCCAAGATTATTGGCTGTTCTGATGTGGTAGAATAGGATTTGCATCATGAATGTGCAGCTTACAAATCTGCAGAAATTGCATGATGCAATCATGTGACAGGGGTCACATGGCTCAGGCAGTAAGAGCAGTTGTCTGGCAGTTGGAGGGTTGCCGGTTCGATCCCCCGCCCGGGCTGTGTCGAAGTGTCCCTGAGCAAGACACCTAACCCCCAAATGCTCCTGACAAGCTGGTTGGTGCCTTGCATGGCAGCCAATCGCCATTGGTGTGTGAGTTTGTGTATGAATGGGTGAATGAGAAGCATCAGTTGTACAGTGCTTTGGATAAAGGCGCTATATAAATGCCAACCATTTACCATTTATGTCAACGTGGAACCGAATCTCAAAGGAATGTTTGTGGAATCCATGGCACGAAGAATTGAGGCTGTTTTGAGAGCCAAGCGAGGCCCCCGTATTAATAAAGTGCTCAGTGAGTGCATGTGTAAAGATATTGGGCCTCATGCAAAAGCCATCCATACAAAAACCTGTTTTCTTAAATTGCTTGTACTTGGCACATTGTATAGTGGTATGTCATGTATGCAAATTAAATCCTTTGAAGCACAACTCACCTGGCTCATAAATCTGTCAAACTAGGTGTTGCATCAAATTAAGCAGCTGCATTATACTGAGCCAAGATTAAGCAACTGCCTGATTTTTTTGTTTTGCCAAAACAAATGAACTGCAGTCTACCCAGGTGTCGACTACGTGGTAGGCTATTTCCCTTGTTCTCGTTAATTCCAGTGGTCATCTTTCTTGACAGAACCCACTTACAGTAATTTGTTTATATACACTGTGAGCACTTTATTAGGTTATTTATTAGACTTATTTTAGACTTTAGACTACTTTAGACTATTTGACTTTGTCTTCTGCTGCTGTAGCCTATCCATTTACTAGGTTTGACACGTTTCATGTTCAGAGATACTCTTCTGTCTACCACTGTTCTAATGTGTGGATATTTGCGTTATTGTTGCCTTCCTGTCAGCTTTGACCAGTCTGGCCCTTCTCCACTGACCTCTCTCATTAACAAGGCATTTTTGCCCACAGAACTGCTGCAAATTATCAATCAGTGAATACTCTACTATTTGTTGAATACTGCATGATTCATGCAGTGTAGATGCAGTGTAGTCTGTGTACTGCTGTGTCCCACTGATACAGTTTGGACAGATACATTCTGACTGGTCTCCTCTCCCTCAGTCATGTCCTCAGTGTCACCCAGCTCTCAGCTGAACAAGGTTCAGCTGCAGCACTACCTCTCCCTGCCCCAGTGTGGCCTGTGTCTGGTGACCTATGTCTGGATTGATGGCACCGGAGAAGGTCTGCGCTGCAAGACTCGAACACTGGATAGTGAGTCCAGCAGCATTGAGGATAATGGGTTCTTATGCTCACGTGATCATGTGTATATGCACATCGCCCGCTTTAGTTGTAGTTGTTATTTTTTGAGTAGTCCTGAAATCATCACAGTTCATTTAATGTTATTATTATATGAATTTGAATAATAATAATAATATAATAATAATAATAATAGCGATACTAATTATTATTATTATTATCATTATTATTATATGAAGAAGCTTTATGTTTAACCACTAATGACCTAATGGTGGAACATAAAATGACAGTGTCATGTGCCGACGAGACTAGCTAGACACAAGGATATGCAGTAAGTCCTGTTTTCAGGTGTGTTTTATTTGCCGAGAGGGAGAGAGCTTGCTCATTAAACAAACAAATAAATGCAAATCCTTCCCTTTCACCTTCATGGGATCTGGTAAAAAGGTGTGTCAAAATTATAAATCCTCTTTTCCTTCACTCGTTTCCTCCGCTGATTTGGTTGATTAGGAGACAAGTGGAGGAAAGGAGAATGCATTTTTCGAGCATTGGGTGTTGAGTCTCAGCCACCTACTGCAAAAGGAAGCTAAGTTTTAAGCCCTGGGCTGATCAGATAACGCAAGCCAATTGTGCCAATATACTTAACCAGTAGAACCAGACTGCAGCGATTCCTAATACAGACAGGCAATCAGATAGGTATATGAAGAGTATGACAGCTGTAGACTCACTTTGTTTTGTTTTTTTACACTGCTACCATAAAATCATGGTCAGTTTGGGGTAAATTCCTTTTTTGTTTCAGTGAGTTCACAAAATGGCGGCACGGATGGTGCAGTGGGTAGCACCGCCGCCTCACAGCAAGAAGGTCCTGGGTTCGAATCCCCGTCGGCCGGGGCCTCTCTGTGTGGAGTTTGCATGTTCTCCCCGTGTCTGCGTGGGTTTCCTCCGGGTACTCCGGTTTCCTCCCACAGTCCAAAGACATGCACGTTAGGCTGATTGGAGACTCTAAATTGCCCGTAGGTATGAGTGTGTGAGTGAATGGTGTGTGTGCCCTGCGATAGACTGGCGACCTGTCCAGGGTGTATTCCTGCCTTTCGCCCAATGTATGCTGAGATAGGCTCCAGCCCCCCTGCGACCCTGATCAGGATAAGCGGGTTCAGATAATGGATGGATGGATGGATGGAGTTCACAAAATTAACTGAAATTAAACAGAATAAATGAATTAAGGAGCATTATAGTTGTAGGACTCACTTGTTGGCTCTCCTAGGCCCATACTTCTGCGGAGTGGGCGCGGGCAGGTCGTTTGGCCGAGACATCGTGGACAGTCACTACAAGGCCTGCGTATACGCTGGAGTAAGATCTTCGGTACCAACGCAGAATCTATGCCCTCTCAGGTATGCAGAGCAGACAACTCGATCGATTCCAACCCTCTTTCCAACCCTGGGCATCAACAAGTGTTTCAACTGCTGATGTATCTGAGGTGTACCACTAGTGTTAAAAACGCAGGTTTTTACGAGAATGCAAGTGAATTAGTGCGTACAGCATTAACCACAAGTAGATCACAAATTGTTTTGTTTTAAGAGGTCTTCCCAAATCTTGGCACTCCTGGCAAAGATATTAGTTAAGCTATAAAACTGTAAAATGGGGAACTGTTCTGGTGAATGGTGGAGACTAATACGTCTTAAATCCTGCGATCATATTGTATAATTGCCAATTTGCCATCACATGATTCACTTTGATCAAATTGTATTGTACAAGTACGCCTTAGTTACATATTGACACTCATTCAGTGCAGCTTAGTTACAGTCATCAGTCTCATAGTCAAGTGCCACTGTTATGTGGCATTATTGGTAGCAAATCTGTTACAATCTGGCAGATGACATCTCAATATCCTGTATTGATATCAATCTCTATACCTCCCACTCACTTTTTCTTTTGCTCCCTCTTTTATTTCATGTCTTCTTCCTCTCCCTGTCACTGGCAGTGGGAGTTCCAGGTGGGTACGTGTGAAGGTATAGAGATGCCGGACCACTTGTGGATGGCTCGCTTCCTGCTGCACCGCGTGTGTGAAGACTTCGGGGTGATCGCAAATCTGGACCCCAGGGAGACTGGAGTGGGTCTGGTTGCCTTACCAACTTCAGTACAGAGGCCATGAGAGAAGAGGGAGGGATGAAGTGAGTGTCCAACTCTGCTACGTGTGGAGAAATGTACACACACACACAAACTATACCACACATAGAGAAATACACAAACACGCACAGAACTGTATTACGCATGGAGAATAGGCACTACACACATTTATATACACATGGTGACACACTTAATTTTTTAGACTTATTGGTCTTCTGCTGTGGTAGCCTGTCCACTTAGAGGTTTGACGCATTGTATATTCGGAGATGCTCTTCTGCATACCATTGTTGAAGTGTGTGGTTATTTGCTTCACTGTCACCTTCCTGTCAGCTTTGAGCAGTCTGGCCATTATCCTCAGACCTCATTAACAAGTAATTTCTTTCCCGCAGAACTACTGTTAATTGTTTTTTATTTTATTTGTCGCACCATTTTTGCAAGCTCTAGAGACTGTTCTGCATGAAATTACCAGGAGATCAGCAGTTTCTGAGATACTCAAACCACCCTGTCTGGCACCAACAATCATTCCACAGTCAAATTCACTTCGATCACATGTATTCCCCATTCTGATAGTTCATGTGAACATTAACTGAACTCCTCACCCATATCTAAATGATTTTATGCACTGCACAGCTGCTAGACAATTGGCTGATTAGATAATTGCATGACTATGTAGGGAAGTATATGTTCCTAATAAAGTGCTCAGTGATTGTATATACACTCAGTGAGCACATTATTGGGTATTCACTAGACTTATTCTTCAGAGGTATTGGTCTTCTGCTGCTGTAGCCTGTCGGGGAAGTGACAGTGAAATATGGTCAATTTCCAAATCCAGCTATTTTACCACCCAAATTTTTTCTTTGATAGGCAGATCAACCTTCATCAAAATGTACAACTCACAAGCTGATTAAAAATTTTAAATGTACTAAAACAACACAGATCCATGTCAAATCTATAGACGGGTTAAACTACCTTAAACAAAGAAGTAACAGACAAAGACAAATGAAAACAATGAAAGAAAGTGCCAAACCCCAGCGTGTCTCCCAAAACAATCCCAAGAAACTGAAATGAAAGTTCCAAAGACCAGAAGGCAGATGCATCTTCCTGAAATCATTGATGGAAAAATGTGAAAATTGGCAGAGCAGCTGTAAGGCAGAATCCAAGAATCAGCAGCACCAACCCCCCAAACTCCTCTATCTTGACTCCCTGTAAGTGTCGGTGTGAATTAGCCATCTAGGTCATGGAAGGTCCGCATTTTATGTGCTTAATGGGGGGCGAACCTTGCCCTCATTGCGGCACACTGGAAGCTGGAAACAGGGAGAAGCAGAACTGACTTAGCTGAACTGGCAATCTACTTATTAAAGTTCCATTATGATCCATTCGTTATTTTAGTCTCTTTCAAAGTAGACATGAACATGAACATTCTAAGAGGTACTCAAGCTCAGTTATTGTATACCTTCTGTAGGAGTTTCCTTCTGCTTCTAAAATCACAGGTGATACTTGCAGACAAATAATTGCTCAATACTGTCAGTTGCAACTTGTACCTTAAAGAAACATGTGTTCCATGTAACAAAGCCAAATTGCACCGTGTTGGTTTCCGCTCTAAGCTAACTTCTAAAAATGCAGATTTCAACTGTCAGGATTCAACAACCATTATCTGCAGATCAACTTTGACATTTTCAATCAATGACGTCAGTTAGATCCTCACTTCAAATCAAAAGGTCTTTGTTCCTTTCAGCATGTGGAATGTTGGGTGTGAGGTTGGGGGGGGGGGGGGTACACGATAAATATACACACAGCAAATGAAATAACTCTTTACAGTGATGTATTTTTACTTGACATATGTTAACTTAAGTGTGACAATAAATTCATTGCTTGATTGCCCTCTGCTCCTCCTCCTGCCATCAGACACATAGAAGACGCCATTGAGAAGCTGAAAAAGCGCCACGCCCACCACATCCACTGCTATGACATGCACGACGGCGAGGACAACAAGCGCAGGCTGACAGGCGTCCACGAGACCCCCAGCATCGACCAATTCTCCGCAGGCACCGCCGACCGGGCTGCCTGCATCCGTATCCCACGTCGCGTGGGCAAGGATGGCCAGGGTTATTTTGAGGACCGCCGCCCAGCTGCCAACTGCGACCCCTACATGGTGACAGAGGCCATTGTCCGTACCTGTCTGCTGGGGGAGACTGACAGTGACTGAGGCTCTGCGGGGGTGGGGGGACTGTGGCCAGTGACAGTGTGACAGTGCCACAGATTCTTTAGACTCACCGATTATGTTTAGGAGGCACTATAAGGCTGTTTGTTTTGGTGTTGCCTTGCTGGTGGCCATTAGCTGGACATATATATTATTCTGGCTACATCTGGGCTTTAACCACCAACCTTCCAGATCCAAGTTATGTTCCGGAGACACAAGCCTACAGGCTGCCCTATTATGACATTTTTCACAGAAGTGGATGAAGTAGCAGGATTAGTGTGACGAAATAAGCTACAAAATAATTATTTCCTACATGTTTTTGTTTTAATGTACTCTTGTTGAGCAAGCTAGCTAGACCATGACAGCTTGTTTTGGACCTTTCATTCAAATAAAGCTTTCTCTTGCAATGCTACCAATGCCTGTGTAAATATTATGATAAATAACAACACAAGTGTCAGACACGATTGGCTCAAAGCAACAGTTAATAGAGTTATTGTTAATGTCTGGGTCATCGCCTGCTGTTCATAGAACGCTGTGTATTTTTTCCCCCTGCATTTTTCTCCATAAAAACAAAAACTTGATCGCTGTCATGTCACATCCCCCCTGTAAATATTATGATAAATAACAACACCAGGGTCAGACACAGAAAGACAATTGGCTCAAAGCAACAGTCAATAGAGCATTTTTCTCCATAAAAACAAAAACAATCACTGTCACATCCCCCTCATCTCACTTCACTGGTGACCTGCTGCAGCGAGCATCCACTTTCAAACCATGGCGCTCGCTTACAGGGCAGTGAATGCAACAGCTCCAGCACTCTGTCAATCTTCAAATCTTACACCCCAATCGAATCTTTCTGTTCAGTCTTGAAGCGACCAGCTGTCTCCATGCATGCTCTCTGTCATAATAACATTTTACTATGTACAGACAGGTAAGTGTTAAATCAGAATTTACTGATTTCTCATGGCCCCAGTTGGACTCATGTACTCTTTTAGAGTTGAAATAACACTGGACATTTTTCTGTGTCATGGTTCCACTGGTAGAACAAACTTCCCAAAGAGGTCAAACAGCATAACTATTGTCTGTCAAGGACTGAAGAACCACCTCTCATATAGCACCTAGTAATTTTGGTTATATTTCATGGTTTTAGGTTATATTGATTATGGATTTATATTTATCTTATTTGGGCTTGTTCTGTTTTTTGTCTGTATGTTTTGTACTTTGATTCCTGTTTAGCATAGTTAACTTGTTAGTGATGTTGCATCTTTACTTGCTAGTCTGGGAATGTTATTAGACAGGTCTGGCACTCTCTCATTTTAAACATGTAAATGTACTTCTGTTTGTCCTATACTGTAAGTCACTTTAGATAAGAGCATGTGCTAACATACTATATGAGACTAGTGACACTGAATGACATCTGGAAATGAATCTTCAATTTAACAGTATAGTCCTATACAATGCTATGCTATGCAATCAGTTTGCTTTGTGTGTTTGCCATAGAGGTGGGGACTCAAGTCAGCGACTCAGACTTGAAAGGAAAGTCAGTTTACCAGCATCGGAGCTGATCCCACCCCTGTTCACTGTTGCGTTAACATAATGAGACGGGTGCATGGGGGGTTTGGACCCAAAATGCACGACTCAGAAACAATGATGTAGTTAAGTCCCGTCAGGGCTTTATTCGGGGAAATCCAGAGAGCGTAGTCAAAAAACAAGCAATGTTCGTACACGTAATATCCAGGCAAAAAACCAAAGCGCAGTACCGAGGGAGAAGGCAGTCTCGTAATCGGTACACATGCAAGAAGTCCGGTAGCCAGGAAAGCTGTCAGTGGGCAGAAGTACAGGCGGACGGTAGGCAGGCTCAGGGTCGATGACGGCGCAAGAGTCAAGGCCGAAGCCTGCTCCGCGGGGCAAAAGTGCAAAGACAGCAGGCAAAGACATGGTACAGGCAGGCAATGGTCAACAAAACAGAAATCAATAATCTTTGGTCGGTAACCAGGCTTGGATCGTAACGGGTAGACAATGGCTTGACAAAAGACGCACTGACAAATAGGAGGCAAAAACTTTCTTCTTTCTTTTGTAACAACAACCTGCTAGACCCCTATCAGTCTGGCTTCAGATCGGGCCACTTGACAGAGACTGCGCTCCTCTCCGTCAGTGAGTCGCTCCATGCCGCACTAGCAGCCTCCCTCTCCTCTGTCCTCATTCTTCTAGATCTCTCTGCTGCCTTCGACACTGTGGATCACTCCATCCTCCTGTCTGCCCTGTCAGCAACGGGCATCTGTGGCACAGCCCTGGACTGGATTGAGTCCTACCTCTCTGGTCGCTCCTTCCAGGTTCCCTGGGCTGTTTTCGGTATCGACACCTCGGCCCCTCGCCACAGGAGTTCCCCAGGGCTCAGTCCTTGGCCCGCTTCTTTTTTCTCTTTACACTCGCTCCCTTGGCCCTGTGATCACTGCACATAGGCTATCCTACCACTGCTACGTGGACGATATCCAACTCTTCGTCTCGTTCCCGCCGTCTGATACGCAGGTTTCAGCCCGTATCTCTGCTTGCCTGAGGGACATCCAGAGCTGGATGGACAACCACCATCTAAAGCTCAACCCAGGCAAGACTGAAATGATATTCATCCCTGCTAATACCTCTCCCCATCTGGATCTCGCCATTTCCCTCTGGGATACCACACTCACGCCGTCACCCAGTGCACGGAACCTCGGCGTGGTGATGGACAGCAGACTGTCCCTTTCCGAGAACATTCCGGCGGTGACCCGGTCTTGCAGGTTCTTCCTATAGGACATACGGAGAATCCGCCCCTTTCTCACCCCCTACTCGACCCAGCTCCTGGTCCAAGCAATGGTTCTTTCCCGTCTGGACTACTGCAATTCCCTCTTGGCTGGCCTCCCAGCGTCCGCCATCAGACCCCTCCAACTCATCCAGAATGCAGCAGCTCGTCTGGTCTTTAACCTTCCCAAATACTCACACATCAACCCCCTGCTTACTTCCCTCCACTGGCTGCCTGTCATGGCTCGCATCAAATTCAAAACATTGGTGCTAGCCTTCCAAGCAGTTAAGGGGTCTTCCCCAGCTTATCTACAAAAAATCATCAGACCCTACACCCCGGTGGCGGCACGGATGGTGCAGTGGTTAGCACTGCCGCCTCACAGCAAGGAGGTCCTGGGTTTGAATCCCCGTCGGCCGGGGGCCTCTCTGTGCGGAGTTTGCATGTTCTCCCCGTGTCTGCGTGGGTTTCCTCCGGGTACTCCGGTTTCCTCCCACAGTCCAAAGACATGCAGGTTAGGCTGATTGGAGAGTCTAAATTGCCCGTAGGTATGAGTGTATGAGTGTGTGAGTGAATGGTGTGTGTGCCCTGCGATGGACTGGCGACCTGTCCAGGGTGTATTCCAGCCTTTCGCCCAATGTATGCTGGGATAGGCTCCAGCCCCCCTGCGACCCTGTTCAGGATAAGCGGGTTAAGATAATGGATGGATGGATGGATGGATGGACCCTACACCCCTGCCAGACCTCTTCGTTCAGCCTCCACAGGCCGCTTAGCACCTCCCCCTCTCCGAACCTCCACCTCACGCTCACGACTACTGTCTGTTCTGGCTCCACGGTGGTGGAACGTACTCCCCATTAAGGTCAGAACTGTAGAATCTCTCCTAATTAACTTAGGTCACTTTTGCTCTGTTTGTTTGTTTCTTTGTTCCAAAAAAAAAAAGAAAAAAAAAAAATTGGCCCTCGTCCTTATCTTTGTTGTACAGGTAGCAGTTGAAATAGTACTTACATTACATTACATTATTGGCATTTGGCAGACGCTCTTATCCAGAGCGACGTACAGTTGATTAGACTAAGCAGGAGACAATCCTCCCCTGGAGCAATGCAGGGTTAAGGACCTTGCTCAAGGGCTCAACAGCTGTGCGGATCATATTGTGGCTACTCCGGGATTAGAACCACCAACCTTGTGTCCCAGTCCTTTACCTTAACCACTACGCTACAGGCCGCCCTCTAGGGTCCTTTACCTTAACCACTACGCTACTTCCCTCTAGGGTCTTTCAGCGCACTTATCCCTGGTTATGGGTATGCACTTTGTTGTACATCGCTCTGGATAAGAGCGTCTGCCAAATGCCAATAATGTAATGTAATGTAATGTAATTAGTATTCGTGAGTAATAAACCTATCCTGCCCTAGCATTAGTAAATTAGTAAATGACATTCACAAGAAACGTAAGGTAACATGAACATATGATTAGAATGTTAGTATTACCCAATCCTGATCTAGCATTTGTAGATTAGTAAGTAGACAAGGGAAATTGAAACAATTATGGTGTGAGTGACAGAAAGGGAGAGAGAGAAAACAGAAATGCAAGATTTGCAGAAAGACATGAAAAAGTGTATGCTAATCAATGACCAGTACAACGTAAAATGAAACATAAATTGTGACATAACAAGTTTGCGAAATATGACAATTAACTAAATAACATGACATGGCGAGACTAACAATTAAACTGTAACAACAACTAACATGAAACATAACATGACATGAAACATAAAAACGTGGCGATACTAGACTAACATAATACGTGACATGACAATAACATAACCAAGACAATAACTAAACATAAAACATGACATGACAAACATGAAACGTGACTCGTGTTTCAGTATAGCTAATGTCTGTTTAATCAGCATAACAAAAGCACATATTTTCTTATTTTGTTGACTGCAAAGTTGTAGCGATGTTGGCTTACATTTCAAATGGTTGATCTTGAAAAGTTATGCAAGCTAGAGAGCAGTGGAGGCTGCCATTTTTTTCCGCTTGCTCACTTCACTCGCGATGGAATGTTCCCTGTTCTCTTATCTGTCTTTGTGCTGGCCAAAGGCATACTATTTGGAGTGTAAGCTACAGTCAGAAAGTTCTGGCTGATGAAATTCATTGTGCAGAGCTTAGCCTTGTGCCTTCCTGAAGAAATGACATTGCTGTAAGTCTATGAGCCTGCCTGATAATTAAGCTGAGAAATGACATTTGGATGTAATATAAATGCCAAGTGAACATGTGTAAAAGGCAGGAATTTTAATTATGTAGTTAAAAACAATTTTGTTTAGCTTACATTTTTCATTCTTCTACAGCTTCAACATGTAATCACCAATTTAATCAAGTTTAGCATATAAAAAAGATAAGATAACACTTTCTTTATCATATGTAGTTTTATTCAATATATTTAATATAAAATATGTAAAAATATGGTTCCAGTTGGCTTTATCTAACGTTAACGTTATCCACTAGAGGGCAGCACTCTATTCGTATTTAGAGTGAATTTCCTCACAGAGCAACAATTCAGTAATTTGATATGGAAGATTATTAAATTGACTTGTAATAAAACGAAATGGACTACATTAAAAATAAAACTGTTCAATAAATCCCAAATGGTGTCTAACATGACCTATTGAATGTCATTCTCACTCCCTAGTATCTGGAATCTGCATATCTCCAGCCCAAGATCTCAAATTGCGCCAGAATCTCGCCGACTTCCGAGGTAGTTTTAAGCAAAAATGTTTGGCCAAATGAGCTATAAACTCCAGGGATGATAGCCAGGGGTGTTCTCTAAATTTCCTGAAAAGCACAAGTTGATAGGACACTCGTAGCCACTATGGCGAGTGTTTGTTTGACTGAAGTGACTAGCGAATTCTCAAAATGGCTTCTGTGTTGAATAGGAAAGGAAAGGATAGTTGATTCCAAATGAACCAGTAGCATGTGATTGGACGAACAAAATGTCAATCTTTCAGCCCTGGACACAATGCATGGTGAGGCCAGGCCTCCGTTGCCCACCCATTTTCAGTGATCTGGCCAATCACATATTGGCATGAAAAAAAATGCATTACATTGACTTCTATGAAAAGCTAATTTCCTAGGGGAGGCCTGGCCTCCCTTAATACAAACTGATAGGGAAATCTGGCCTGTTGCTTTACAATTGCAATATTGGGTTTTAGCCATGGGAAAATTTAGATTTATGAACAAAACTAAAATAATATGAATATAAAAAATAAAAAATATGTTTTTTGTTAAAATAAATAAATAAAATAAATATATTTATTGTTTTTTTTAAATCTCTCTCTTCTCTCAAATTATTGGGGATGCCAGGCCTCCTCCACCTCTATGGAGGAGCCTCCACTGCTGTACACCCATGCAGTACTCATCAACTGACTGATTGCTATTCGCTCATTGGGCTTATGGGATACTTGTAGCGAGACAGAGGCTCCTTCCCCAGTGTACTGCCTGGCAAGAGAGGACGTTAGAGAGAACATCCTGGGGTGACAAACGTACAAACTGGGGGGAGCGCGTGTCAAAAAAGATTGAAAACCCCTGTGATGAAGGATGATGGTGATGAAACATTACATCCAATGATAATGTGGTAAAATTGGTTCATGTTCCAACGTAAATTGGTGTCAATAGATTTCTTTATCCTAAAACATTCATGATCTAAACATGGAATGTTGTTAAAGTAATCAGGATTCCTTGATAGTTAGATGCATCGTAATATCGTAATGAATGAAAATACAGTCGTATTTGTTTATTTAGAAATGCGAATACTTTGAAGCTAAGTTGCGTCAATGTGAAAAAGTGATTTGTATTTTTACATTTTGTATGCTTTGACAACACATGTATTCATTTGTCATGCCATTAAAGCCAAAACTAAAATGGAGAAAGAGCAGTTCAGTTCAGTTTAGTTAAATGACCACAAACTGTTGGAATTTGCTTTCGGTACAGCTTTTTAAAAAAATATATATGACGTGAAACGGTTCATATTTCACAAAGCAAAACAGAACTCTTTGGTACTATCAAAGTTGCATGGTACACAGACAGTACAAATTACACTCAATAAATTAGACAGCATGGTAGCAAAACGCATGAAGTATGGAATGGCTATTTTTCCTTAAGATTGTCCACTTCATGGTCCCCCAGCTGATCTTCAATGGCAGTCAGCTGCTGCTTTGGGAGGTGTAACCAGATAGACTGCATTACATCACAACACTCACTCACGTCCGTGGCTATATAATTATGTTACAGGTCTGCAATGTCATACTACACAATCCAGCTCAGGGAACAACAAAACAGTGCAAACAAAACTGTTGGAGAGTGAAAGGAGAGTGCATATCCAGTGTTGAACTACCGTCATAAAAAGTCTCCTCGGAGTGAACGTTTCGATTGCGGGAAATGTATTGCTTTTAAATGTTTTTTTGTTGAAAAGCGGGCAGAAGAGTGGGACATGATGTGGGACTGAACTGGGGATTCCCCATCCGTCTCTTTGAAAACCACAATAAAGGCGTTATAGATTCCCACAGGTAGAGGATGACAAAAAGAGAAATCAAACCCAGCAGTGTTTATAACAATCATGTGTTTCACTTCATTTGTGTTTTGCACTTTGAGCAGGCCACTGCCTTAAACCTGCTAGTCCCATAGTGGATTTACCGTACAGCTCAGACTCTCACTGTGGAGAGTTAATTCAAAGGACAGGCTGAGTTCCAAGCAAAGTTCTGAGTTCAGAGGTTCTTACAAGCAACTGATGCCTTTTTTTCCATTATTGGGGCCAGTTTACTTTTTGAATGAAATTGACTTACGTTGTACCAAAAGAAAATGTATTGACATGCATTCGGCTTTACATTTGATCATAATCCTGACTGAATGAACTGTTCTTAAAGTATAAAGCCATTTGATTTCTGAGGTTATATTATTTTTTAGCACTTGGGGGAATGCATGTCTTGCTAATGTCCGATCCTGCACTTTCCCACAAACTTTCAGCAGCCATTATACAATGGAGAGAGTTACTCTCCTGCAATACCTGCGTATCTTACTAGTTATTGCATATTTTACTAGTTATGGATTTGATGCTTTTAACCTGTGGAAAAACCTATACACTTGTAAGTCGCTTTGGATTAAAAGTGTCTGCCAAATGACTAAAATTTAAAAATGTAATATAAAAATGCAAGGTCCACACTTCTCAGGAAAAGGCCCCACTGCTGTCATCAAAGTTGTGGATTTACAGTGGATGTGGATGCTAGTGTTGAAGCCTGGTGATTCTGTTTATGCCTCAGTATCTCCCCCTGCTGGCAATATTGGAACTGCGTGTCCCAGTCATTTACCCTAACCACAACGCTACAGGCCGCCCTGCTATGGTCCATACATCTGGTCAGAGGCAGAGAGCCTCCAGGCAGTGAAACGCACCTCTCATTTCACACAGTGATTAAGTTACTCTATGAGACACATTGAAATTTGTTTTTTTAAGAAAAGGAAATAGCTTGTCATACATGCTTGTACCATGGTTCTCTGTAATTGTATCTGTGTAGAGAGGATGCAAATTTACTACCCAGTCTCCTGGCAAGCTCCAGGTCTACTGTCATTCGATCATTGTCAAAAGTGTAGGCATTTGTGTGAAATCAGTGTCAATTGATTCAATTGTAATTCAAAACAGATTTTTGACACAAAGGAAGGTGAGAATAAATTGCTCACTCTACAAATCAAACACAACAATACATTTTAGGTAAATAAGCTGGTGGATAGAAAAGAGAAAGCAATTAAGCCTGAGATTTGTCATCAGGACAGTATCTGCACGTGTGCGTAGGTGCTTGTGTGCGTGCGTGCGTGCGTGCGAGCGTGCGTGCGTGCGTGCTTGTGTGCGTGCGTGCGTGCGTGCGAGCGTGCGTGCGTGCGTGTGTGTGTGTGTGCCGAAAAGTATGAGAAAATGTGTGATGCAACAAGATGATCATGACACCACCACTAAACCAGCTGAACCAGTATAATCTGATTTGGTCATGGAGGCTTAACTGTCACTGCTGAAATAGGCAAAAACATAGTAGACATGCAACCATGAATAATAACCCAAGGTTTGTACAGAACACATTTAATTGATTTTTGTTAACAGATAACAGCACACATTTTACATGTTACCTTCAAGGGACACGTGTTGATATAATTTTAGAAGAATTTCCTCCTCTGCCACCCCTTGCATTATTTGATGTTTATTCATGATAATAAACCTAGTTATCAGCAACAATTCAAAAGCTCCATGAACAAACAAAGTGTGAGTGTGTGAGTGTGAGTGTGTGAGTGTGTGAGTGTGTGGGTGTGTGTGAGTGTGTGAGTGTGTGGGTGTGTGTGAGTGTGTGAGTGTGTGAGTGTGAGTGTGTGAGTGTGTGGGTGTGTGTGAGTGTGTGAGTGTGTGAGTGTGTGAGTGTGTGGGTGGGTGTGTGAGTGTGTGAGTGTGTGAGTGTGTGAGTGTGTGAGTGTGTGGGTGGGTGTGTGAGTGTGTGAGTGTGTGAGTTTGTGTATGGAATGGGTGAATCCATCATCACCCGCTTATCTGGAGTCGGGTCGCGGTGGCAGTAGGCAAAGCTGGGTATTCCAGGCGTCCCTCTCCCCAGCAACGCATTCTAGCTCCTCCTGAGGGATCCCGAGGCGTCCCAGGCCAGGAGAGGTATATAATCTCTCCAGCGGGCTCTGGGTCTTCATTGGGGTCTCCGCCCAGTTGGATGAGCCAGGAAAACCTCCAAAGGGAGGAGCCCGGGAGGCATCCCGATCAGATGCCCGAACCACCTCAATTGGCTCCTTTTGACACGAAGGAGCAGCGGCTCTACTCCGAGCTCCCTCCGGATGTCCAAGCTCCTCACCCTATCTCTAAGGCTGAGCCCGGCCACCCTACGGAGGAAGCTCATTTCGGCCGCTTGTATATGCGATCTCGTTCTTTCGGTTACTACCCAAAGCTCATAAGACTATAGGTGAGGGTTGGGAGGTAGGTCGACCAGTAAATCGAGAGCTTCGCCTTCCGGCTCAGCACATGTGGACTGGATGGGCAAACTCCCATGACCCCGCCATCTACACCCGGCGACTTGCCACTGAGGAGTTTTTTGTTTTTGACTACCTCAGCAACCCCCGCCAGGGATATAGGTGCAGATTCCCCCGTGTCCACCAGCGGGTCCTTGGGTTGCTGCCCCGACAGGACATGACCTTCTGGCCACAGCTCCTGCTTGCCGCCTCAGCAATGAACATGGCCCACTCGGACTCCATGTCCCTAGCTTCCCCTGGGATGCGTGAGAAGTTCCTCCGGAGGTGGGAGTTGAAGACCTCGCGAACAGGGGCCTCCGCCAGACATTCCCAGTTCACCCTCACTACACGTTTGGGTTTACCGGGTCTGTCCGGCAGCCTCCCCGGCCACTTGATCCAATTCACCACCAGGTGGTGATCAGTTGACAGCTCTGCTCCTCTCTTCACCCGAGTGTCCAAGACATACGGCCGCAGGTCTGATGATACGACCACAAAGTCGATCATCGATCTTTGGCCTAAGGTGCTCTGGTACCAAGTACACTTATGAGCTACCCTATGCTCGAACATGGTGTTTGTTATCGACAATCCATCACTAGCACAGAAGTCCAATAACAAAACACCGCTTGGGTTCAGATCAGGCAGGCCATTCCTCCCAATCACCTCCCTTCAGGTTTCTCCGTCATTGCCCACGTGAGCGTTGAAGTCGCCCAGCAGAACTATGGAGTCTCCGGGTGGCACCCCAGGATGCCGCCCAGTGACTCCAAGAAGGCCGGATACTCTGAACTGCCGTTTGGTGCATAAGCATAAGCTTTCCCCCCAACATGTAGTCGCAGAGAGGCGACCCTCTCGTTCCCCGGGTAGAACTCCAACACAGTGGCGCTCAGCCGGTGGCTTGTGAGTATCCCCACACCCGCCCGGCGCCTCTCACCTTGAGCAACTCCAGAAAAGAACAGAGTCCAGCCCCTCTCAAGGAGTTTGGTTCCGGAACCAGTACTGTGCGTGGAGGTGAGCCCAACTATATCTAGTTGGTACCGCTCCGCCTCCCGCTCTAGCTCCGGTTCCTTCCCCACCAGAGAGGCGACGTTCCACGTCCCCAGAACCAGTCTGCGACGCTGAGGATCAGCACGCCCGGATCCCCGCCTTTGCCTACCCGACTCCGATGCCGACCCCTGCAGGTGGTGAGCCCACAGGGCGGTGACCCCACGTGACCAGTTCGGGCTGTGCCCGGCCAGGCCCCATGGGATAAGGCCCGGCCACCAGACGCTCGCCGACGAGCTCCCCTCCCGGGTCTGGCTCCAGCAGGGGGCCCCGGTTTCCCTTTTCCGGGCGAGGTAACTGGGTCATTGTGTGGCCGTATCATGGAGTCTTTGAATCGCTCTTAGTCTGGCCCTTCCCCCGGGACCAATTTGCCTTGGGAGACCCTACTGGGGGCTAACAGTGCCCCCGACAACCTAGCTCCCAGGATCACCGGGACACACAAACCCCTCCACCACGTTAAGGTGGCGATTCCTCGGAGGGGTGAATGGGTGAATGAGAAGCATAAATTGTACAGCACTTTGGATAAAGGCACTATATAAATGCCAACCATTTACCATTTACAAAGCAATATTGTTAAAATGGGCACTTCTAATAGAAAACATCAGACACAAAATGCAATGTCCATCCATCCATCCATCCATCCATTATCTGAACCCGCTTATCCTGAACAGGGTCGCAGGGTGGCTGGAGCCTATCCCAGCATTCATTGGGCGAAAGGCAGGAATACACCCTGGACAGGTCGCCAGTCCATCGCAGGGCACACACACCATTCACTCACACACTCATACCTACGGGCAATTTAGACTCTCCAATCAGCCTAACCTGCATGTCTTTGGACTGTGGAAGGAAACCGGAGTACCCGGAGGAAACCCACGCAGACACAGGGAGAACATGCAAACTCTGCACAGAGAGGCCCCGGCCGACAGGGATTCGAACCCAGGACCTCCTTGCTGTGAGGCAGCAGTGCTACCCACTGCACCATCCGTGCTGCCTAAAATGCAATGTAATTATGTTTAATTAAAAAATGCAAAAAAAGTTTGTACACTTTTTTTTATACAATTTCTGTTCTTTTAACTCTTGTACTCCAGCACATTGGATTTGAAATAAATAAATTAAAATTACTTTAGAATCCAGACTGTCACCTTTAATTTGAGGGTTGTAGGGACTACAACTTCCACATTCACACAGGAAAATTCCACGACGTCCACCACGAATGACGTCTAACTTGGTTCAGCCAATCCCATAATGGCGGGAGCAATAAACTTTCCTGTATAAGAGCAAGACACGTTCTTGGGATTTCTCTTCTGCTTCTTCTCTTCTCTTTACTCTCTTCTCCCACTTCTTCGACGCACCATTTTTGGCCATTCGCTTCAGCTCATCTGCTCCGAGACTCGGACAGAGGCTGAATGCTGCACAGCGCACTACCAGGCCTACGGACACACCCAGTTACCTCGCGGTAACTTCGTGGCCTATAGCGAGTGGAAACTGGTGTACGCGGAACACTACATCAGTTTACCCCTGCAAAGCTCACCAAAGAACAACAGCAACGAACATTTCCAGCCGGAAAAGGGACCAACGAACATCCTTCCAGCAACCGAGCGGACCAGACAACAACGCGCGGCTAAGACGGGAACGCCCCAGCTTTGCGCACCTCTCCAGGACACGCATTCACAGCACCATCGCGGCTCCTATAAGGACAGCACGTCTTTGCGTATGGACTCGGTAAGAGAACAAACATTCAGGCATAGCCAGTGTTTAGTTTAGTCTTGACTGATATTGTGAATCTGTGTTCTATATTTGCCGTCTTACCATTTGAATGTATTATGTTAGCCGTGTATGTACGTGCATTGATTAGTCGTCTTTCGCACATATACACAGTGAACTACACAAGTAGTCGCTCTTCTCACAGCTAACACTGACACTCATTAACACACCCAGAACTCTAGCTTACCCAAGCTAGCTACTCCCACTTTTACCTTTCCTTTGTTCAAGCGACACGCGGAACGCGTTTTGTTCAACCCACACCCGCACACACACACACACACACACACACACACACACACACCCTAACTTCCCCTACTAATTCCCGTTAGTTTATCTGTTCTGTGTTTGTACGTTGTTTAATAAATATATTTCATTAAACCCTGGTGTCCGTTTTGGAATCACATAGACATGAGAGCCGAGTTAAAGCAGTCTTTCGAAGAACGTCCAACCTTCAGGTTATCGGTATGTTCAGTCATTAATATTGGTTATTTTAATTATTAATTGAAATACTAAATTTGTGGTTGGATATTTCTGATAACAGTAATTTTATGAGACTGATTACTTTTTGCAGTTATACTGCTACATAACATTAACTGGCGCCCCGGTTTCGTAGAGAGTAAAATCCCTACGTTATTTGGCGGCCCGTGCGAGGACCCTACATAATTTGGAGCCCCGTGCGAGGACCCCTACATATTTTGGAGCCCGTGCGAGCACCCCTACAGGGTATTTACGTCCATATTGGGTGATCCTGTTGGAATTACAGTCCCTCATTTTAGAGAACCAAACATTTTGGACAGTTGGCTTGGTCAGCTGTTTCTGATTAGCCAGGTGTATTCAATCACTTCCTTAGTACAGGTGTAAGAGCTTTCAGAATGTCATCCTGATTCTAGGCTTTTGATTGCCAATGGAGTCTATTATTGCCGTTTGTCAACATGAACATGAAGTCAAGGAAGCCATTATGAGAAATTAAAAAAACAGTCAGAGACATACACTCAATGAGCACTTTATTAGGTATTTATGAGACTTATTTTTTAGACTTCTACTGCTGTAGCCTATCCACTTAAGAGTTATGATGCATCTTGTGTTCAGAGATGCTCTTCTGCATACCACTATGGTATTGTGTGGTTATTTGTGCTACTGTTGCCTTCCTGTCAGCTTTGACCAGTCTGGCCATTCTCCTCTGACATCTCTCATTAACAAGGTGTTTCTGTCTGCAGAACTGCTGCTCACTGGAATTTTTATTTTTCACCATTTTTTGCAAACTCTAGAGACTAGCATGCGTGAAAATCCAAGGAGATCAGCAGTTTCTAAGATACTCAAACCATCCTGTCTTCCACCAACAATCATTCCATGGTCACATTTTTTCCCCATTCTGATGGTTGATGTGAACGTTAACTGAAGCTCCTGACCCATATCTACATGATTGTGTATCAGATGCATTGCACTAATGCCACACAATTGGCTGATTAGATAATAGCATTAATAAGTAGGTGTAATAAAGTAATAATAAAGTGCTCAGTGAGTGTAGGTTAAATAATAGGCTTGCGGAAATTTTAACTTGAGCAGAGAAGATGCTTCTGTAACTCTTCACAAATGACAAGCCTTTTATCCATAAATCTTACAAATCTGTGAGAAACATCTCATTTTAGAGCCTGAGGTACAGGAAGTAAAAGATTGGCACCTGTATGTGAAAATGCCACCAGCATCATCCACAACGAAATCTGAGATAAAAATAAAAATCATATAGTTTTATTGACATTTTATACAGTTTTTATATATAAAATTATACAAAATAAACCCATACAACACATGCACCTGTTGGAACAGGACTTCTGAAAACAATGAATTATGTTTATTGCATGTTTACTATTTAATCCCACCAAAATGGAACATAAAAAAATGATACAGTATCAAGATGGAAAAAAAAGATTAATTGGTTTTTAAGAGTTGTGACCCCAAATTGACCCCAACCATAATAGGCTATAGTAAAATCATTGTGCTGCTACCTCAACTTTAACAGATTACAAAATCAATGAACTCTTGGAAATTAAAAGCACTAAGTTGTAACACTTGTGACAAGAATTCAAAAATAATGAAAGAAAAACACATTTCCCTTGCCCTCTTCAAAATGCAGGTGAGCAGTGAGTATACCTCTTGTGCAGGCAGGCTGTAGGTATTTGATTGAATAAAGAAATGGTAACCAACCCTGTGTGTTGAGTAAAGCCACGTACACAATGAGGCGAGTGGGAACAGAAGAGTGATCAATGCCTTCCAGCAAATCAGTCACAAATTTGGTAACATACTGCCTATCAAACTCTTCACTCATCAACACAAATGTCAAGAGGTGCTCCGGTGGATGCTGTTCTTTAAGTTTCATTTCAAGTCATTTTCAGGGCAAGATATCTTAGCAGAGCCTGTCCATGCGGTGTAATTTTCTTCAGATTCCGAAATACAAATGATGTCCTCATGAGTAGAACTCATGGAAAGCGTGAACCATTGGTAGCTCCACTGGTGAAGTGAGAAGAAAAATCACTGAAAAGGTGCCTGGGGGAAGAACTTGTTTACAGATCACCGACACTGCCACCTTCAGAAGAGTCTTTTCAGTCTTGATCCAGGTCAAGAGTTTCATTTCAACGGTAGCCATTTTGTCCATTGCAAAAACCTGTTCAAACAAGTTCAAATGGCTTGCAAATGCACTGATGTTCATCTCACTTGAAATTTTGTACCTATGCAGGAAATGCAAGTTTGGGGCATGGTGATCATGGTATTTCTTGCATAATCCAGACAGGTTAGAATCAGGGTCAAAGTGAAAGACACAGAATATCTTCATGTTCATCTTCATGAAGTCAATGGAGCTCAAATTCTCACAAATTTGTTAGAAACATAGACAGTTGATTTGGCATGGCACGATATTTGGTGTGTTGATAAGACAAGGCAGTTCAGCCTTTTCTCTCCTTTCATCTCTGTCTTTTATCTGTTGGAAGAACCTATTCAGATTACTAACTGATGCTGTTTCAGTGCCTATTCTCTCATAGAATTTTTCCATTTCAAACGGAACTTTCTTTGATGTTCCTTTGAATTTTGGTAGCTGGATAGAGAAAAATTTGTCTCTCACAATGCTTATTTCTGGCACAATGTCAACTTCTATGACATAATAATCCTCTGGGCCGTTCCCAACCTTTATGAACTCTGGTTCATGTATGCACCTTCGCACATGTTCACTATTCTGCTCTGAGAAATATTTTTTAATGTGCTTAAATGCATCAATGTATATGTCTTTCTCTTTCA
>NW_026911160.1:5000-19297 GCF_963692335.1 Osmerus eperlanus | reverse complement strand
GTGGGGGGGGGGTGGGGGGGGACATAGATCGGTGTTGTGACACAATTCAGAAATACAATGTTTAATCACTACCATAAAACATGACATGATATGGCGTATTTAAAGCTCCCATTTGCCACTGAATTTATGCTATGGCGGTACCGCCTTTGGACTCCTCCTACTCCTCCTCTTCAGCAATGCTGCTCACTCACGCTGTTCTCCCACAGGCCTGACATCCCAGCATGCTTTGCTCCATTAGCGCCGCGGCGCTAGCTAGGCCCCTTGGGCGAACTGTCAGACCCATTGACAGTCTGTTGATGTTTTGACAGTGTTAACGTTTGTTTGTGGTTTGTGCGTCTTCTTTGTCTGGGCTTTTCTTCAGCCCTGCGTGTGTGTGTGCGTCTGTGTGTGTGTGCGTGTGTGCGTGTGTGCGTGCGTGTGTGTTGGGAAGGCAGAGGGCGTCGCCTGGGCGAGCGGTGGTGTTGATAATTGGACACGTTCTTGTTCCCTCCCCGCAGAGGGCCTATAAACATGTAAATGAGAGTGCGAGCTCCGCCTGCGCTGCCGACGCGCTCACCGGGAGGACGGGACATCGTTTAGTTAGGCCTGGGACACCCCACGCATCCTGAGGAGAATCGCTCAGCGATTAGCATGCCTGGAGGGTGGGGCACCAGCGGAATGTTCCGGAGAAGTTGAAGGACAATTGTCCTCCAAGCCATGAGCGAGGGAGGGAGGGAGGGAGGGAGGGAAGGGAAGGGATGGGAGAGAGAGAGAGAGATAGGAAATGAAGGGGGCAGGTGGGGGAGAGAGGAGAGTGAAAGATGGGTGCAAGGGTTGGGTAGGACTGTGGAAGGGTCAGGGCTTGCTAGGTGAAGGGATGGGCAGGTCAGAGAGGAGAGTTTATCAGTGCGGAGCATAGTGGAACAGAGCTGACTCTTCAGTCAAGAGAAACAGCATAAAAGTGCGTAATAGAAGCCTGCTGCAAACACGGGCGTTGCCACGCCGATGTGTTGATGGCAAAGAAAGGCCTCAATCAGGATCTGTAGAACACCTCCAATTGTGTGATCTTTGGGGCGACGGAAAAGGTAATTTGAGCAAAAGAAAATGACACCACCGCTAGAGAAAAAGGAAAACAAGAAAGAAAAGAAAGAAATGGAGCGAAAGGAAAAAACATGGTGATTTACCCAAAGTCAAATAACAGGATCGGCGCGACGCCTAGTTGTGTTATTATATCAGCAGCAGCACCAGGTTCCTCTAAAGAGATGGCGGAGGACAGAGGAAAATGCGAAGAGAAAAAAGTGGAAAAGGATCTTCCCCCAACACAAACAAAAAGCAAATGAGGGAGTCTTTTCTCTTCCTCCACGTCCCTGGCTATCAATTCTCCCTCCTCCGGTTTTAAAGCGGCGCTCGATTGGTTGCGCATTGTTCCATGGAGGCCAGGAGGAGTCAGGGGAGAGGGGATCAGAAGAAAAGAGACAATTTGTACGATGTTTGTTGATATCTAGACCACTATAGCTTGATTGCCTAACATTAAACCAGCAATAACAGCCCAATCATCGCACTTACACCCCTCAGTTGCCAAACAGCTTAATTTGATCAAACTTGCTTTGCTTACCCCCCCCCCCCCCCCCTCTCTCTCCCTCTCTCTCTCTCTCTCTCTCTCTCTCTCTCTCTTTGTCTGTCTATCTCTCTCTATCTCTCCCCCTCCCCCTCTCTCTCTCTCTCTCTCTCTCTCTCTCTCTCTCTCTCTCTCTCTCTCTCTCTCTCTCTCTCTCTCTCTCTCTCTTTGTCTGTCTATCTCTCTCTATCTCTCCCCCTCCCTCTCTCTCTCTCTCTCTCTCTCTCTCTCTCTCTCTCTCTCTGTCTCTCTATCTGAGGCTCTTCTCCTTCCTGACATGCTTATTAGCTGGTATTGATGTGTTCTGGGCAGTGTTGAGCTCTCCTCATCCGAGCGGTATTGACAGCATAATCAGGGTAGAAGCAACAGACAGATGGAATTTGCTGTCGGTGGGTAAATTATTGGCTGCTGGCTTGTTGACCCAGGCTGGGGTTCTCACACCTCCCCAACACACACACACACGCACACCCAGACAAACCAATTCCATCTACTATCATGCTTAACGAACACATACATATACTCGCGTCTCACAGCCTATAATCAGCTTTGTATATCCATAGCACCTCTGTGTCATCCTACCCTACCAGTACTGTGTAATTGTTGTGTCTGCAGAGGACCTCCAGAGCCCCTGCTCACCGCCCTTCAGAGCCCAGCTCTGGGGGCCCGTCTCTGGGGACGGGGGCAGCTGGCAGGGCCCTGCTTTCGCTCCAGGCTGGTGCCCACCTCGCCTCTCGCCCCTTTTTCCACCCATTAAGTTTTAATCAGGCACTTAGCCGGGCATCTGTTTCAGTCACATCCGCTCTACACACAGATGACCTGTCGCCGGGGGAGATGGGCCAATCAGATCCGGTGGGTGATAGCCACATTTAGACATGCGTGTGTGTGCGTGAGTGTATGTGTGTGTGTGTGCATGTGTGTGGCATCACGACAGACAGGAGCAACACAGAAGCTGATGAGCTGACGATGTAGCCTAGCTACGGGTGTGTAAAGTCTACACCTACACTCACACACATACACACACACACACAGACGCTCACACACACACACCTACACACACCTTTCATGGAATCTGTCTTTACCATTATATCCATCTCCCCTCTAGGAAAATGAATGCTATGTACAGTCAGTGTAAATGTGAAATAAGCAGGGCTAAAGGAACAGCTTGGAAATGATACCAATTCTGCAGGAAACAGCCCTCCTGATTCAAGGTTAGGGACTCTGTAAGCTAAAGTAGCATGGGAAATCTTATGGTGTTTGTGTGTGTGCGTGTCTCAGTGTGGGAGTATTGAAAAGAATGACTGAAATTGAGACGGAAATGTTGAGAGAATGCATATGTATTTGTGGAGAGGGAGACAGTTACAGACAGAGAGATGTGTGTTCTTCACAGCAGGGGTCTGGTCACCCTCACACAAGTGGGTCTCATCGATCACAAATAACAACCTTGGACCACAGTCTCACACACACACACACACATAACCTATTGAGTGAACAACCTTGTGTGATCTGAAGTCAGTGAGCATGCACAGTGTGTGGAAGTATTGGGAAAGTGTGTGCGTGTGTGTGTGTGTGTGTACCCATGTGAAGTTGTGTGAGGTTCTCTTGGGTCCACACACACACACACACCAAACTATTGTCTGTCGCCCCTCTGGCCCCGGCTGCTTTCCTTGAGGATTGTGTGTGTGTACCCATGTGAAGTTGTACGAGGTTCTCTTCGGTCCACAGTCACACACACACACACTCTCATCTGTTGCCCCCCCTGCCCCCTGCTCTCTCCTCCGTGGTGTTGAGGCGACAGTGATGTTGACACGTTGAGCACGAGTTGGCCATTTTTTTTTTTTTTTTTTTTGTCACTTTTTTTTTTTCTCCCCCCCAACGACAAGTTAAATGAGCAGTCTGCCGGCAGCGAAGCCCCTCTGTCTGACGACTCTCCCGTGTTGCCACAGCTCGGGCACCGAGCCGCCATCGCCGCCGCTGTCAGTCGCCGCCGCTGTCAGTCGCCGCCTGACGACTTAATAGTCCCTCCTGAGTGGATTTGAGCACTTTGCTGCGTGTGTTTACACGCGCTTGTCATGCCTAAAATATTCATATGGAGATTTGAAATATTCAATTCGGGGCCCTTCCGTCAGCCGACACCTCCCACTATCCCCCCCGCCTCACCTCCCCCCCTCACCACCACACCCTGCCACCCTCTCCTGGAGCTCACAGTCCTCCCCCCCTCACCACCACACCCTGCCACCCTCTCCTGGAGCTCACAGTCCTCCCCCCCCACCCCCCCCCTGTCCTCCTTCCCTCTTTACTCCTATCCCCTAGCACACTCCGTCAGTCAGGTTCTCTTGGTCATGACGAAGACCCACAATCAGAACCAGAACCAGGGGCAGAACCAGGTGCAGAACCAGGCTAGGACCAGGGGCAGAACCAGGCTAAGACGGAGCTACAGCTGTCTCCATGTCCTGTCTCCAGCCAGGTTAGACCCAACCCGCAACCTAGCAACCCGCAACCTAGCAACCCGCAACCTAGCAACACAGAGTCTTAATTTCACTCTGGTTTGAGTTTTGGAAGTGAGCAGGTTCAGGTCTTCTTGCCCGGGCATAGAGACAGGCAGGAGAGGCTGCAGGCAGACATCCAGACATCCAGAGAGTCAGCTACTCTTCACCCAGCCTTCCGCTGTCATCATCGGAACTAATGAGCCAGGATAATAGGGCATGATAGCTTGACAGCGCGCAGGCCGATGAGCTCCCATTGTGTCTGGGCCACTCTTGCTCCCCCTTCCCCCCACATGGTGGCTGCCCATGCCCCAGGACAGGGAGCCAGTCCTGGGTTAGCCTCCTCAGGAAAATGGGAGGTCTGACAATGTCAGGGGTTGTCGAACGAGGCAGCAGTATGTCTACTTTTAACTTTGATCGTGTGTGTGTTGTAGAGAAAGAGTGTATGCCTGCTTGCTTTGTGTACGGTGTGTGTGTGTGTGTGTGGCAGCCTAATCATAGCCACATGCGATGTGACTACCTCTGTGTGTGTGTGTGCTTTGCACAGTCTGTTTATTCATAGACATATGATTGATAGAGAGAGTGTGCGTGTGTGTGTGTGCGTGTGTGTGTGTGCGTGTGTGTGTGTGTGTGTGTGTGAGAGAGCCAGAAGACGCCTGGTGGCACGGCGCCGCAGCTCATGCTGGAGCGAGCGAGCTGTCTTGTGCACCATTGTTCTCAGATGGGGCTCGTTCTCCATGCGCTGAAAGGCTGCCGTGTGTCCAGACTTATCTTGACATTGGAGGCGCAATCACACTGAGGAAGATTGAGCGGTGTTTATTTTGTGTCAGTGGCGTGGTCAGGAAAAGAATACAAACATAGAATCATTCAGAACCTTCCACACACCCCCCCCCCCCCCACCCCACCACCACCAGATTTCACCTCTTTCAATCATCCCTGTTCAAAATGACTGTATGATATCACTGCCCTCAGTCAGTCAGTCAGTCATTCATTCAGTCACCCGCCTGCCTGGCTGTCTGGCTACGTTGCCAGTTATCTCTGAAACCCCTCTTTTGTGTTGATATGAAACGAACAGCAGCCCATTTTTTTTCATCTTATATGCCCTTTGAGTTTTATTCAGTACATTTTAAATTTGTGTGGGTGTGTGTGTGTGCGCGTTTTGTGTGTGTTTGTGTGTGTTCCTGACTGCATTTCCACTTTGTGTGAGGTTTTCCAATAGATTTCTAGATTTCTTACCTGGCTTTTGCTCATACATATTCATATAAACAAACATACAGCGTATGTTTATTTTGTGTGTACTTGTGTGGGTAATGTTTGTGTTTCGCTGTTGATGTTAGCACATTAGCGTGTTAGTAAGTACATGGAATAAACGTGTGCTCACTGTGTCTGCGCTCGTGTTTGTGTCAAGGGGACAGCTCTTGGTAAGAGAACAGCTAGCAGCTCTATACATAAATTGCTGAGTGAGCTGGCTGGCTGGCTGGCTGCTTGATAAGTGACATTAATGACAGAGGCAGGCAGACAATGGCAAGCTGTCAGGGTCAGTAATTGAGTGGGCGGGATGAGCTCTCTTCATTTCACTCCATCGGTGTCACGGCGACAAGAGCACCGAGGCAACTCGTCTCCAAGAGATACGAGCGCGCCCGAACAATGGCGGTTGTCCGTCAGAGTGGCGTGGCGATCTCGCCCGCCGACCGTTACCGTGGTTAGTGAGACGATTCGCTTGCCGAACAGAGAACCCTCATTAGCCTACACACACACCACTCATTGTACACGATACCCTAGAATACACACACACAGAAGAAGAAGAAAGTATGAATCCCCTTTGGCTGCTAGATCACCTTCACACCATCTCTTCCTCTCACTCTCATGCCAACGTGTACATGAAGATGACGGCCTCGTCTCCAGAATCTATTTTCCAAACCAAACGTGCCACTTATTGCTCATTGTTTTGGGTTAAGCTGTGAAAAACTGTTTAACTTCGGCAAGACAGTAGGCATTATTACTGAGCAGGCTTAATTAAGGAAAGGTTAGGGTTAGGGTTAGTAATTATAGTTAATTAGGCCTATTCAGAACCAGAGTGTTTCTCCACGTGTGTTAGTATGTGTAAGCGTGTGTGTGTATGTGAGAGAGAGAGCTGATGTGTTGGCGTATTTGTGTGTGTTTATGTGCACAGTGGCGTCCTTCAGAGTAGAATGTGCTTGTGCTAGGGGAGTGTGTGTGTTGTGTCTTTGTGGAGATAATGGTGAAATGTTCGTAAGGTTGAGGGGAGTGCATTGTATGGGTGATACGTTCACAAGTGAATGTGGAGAATATAACCTTGTACCTATATCTAATATAACCTACTTTTGCGCAAGTGTGTGTGTGTGGATGTACCTTTCACTGTATGGCAGTGTGTAGCTCTATAAGGAGAGGTCATGCAGGGGTCACTGAGGTCTGCAAGTCAATGTTTTTCATTGGACAAGTGGACAGCATATTACAAGGTCAATCTGAACAATGTAATTCCAGTGGACATTGCCGGCAACAGCTACATAGCAGTCTGCAAGGGACTTTTGAATAAATAAATAAATACTTTAGAGTCGCAAAAAAGAGTTGGAGGTCATTTCGGTCTGTCGGATTCAGACACAATAACAAATACACCTATTCACTTCAGCCTTGACCCCAGGAGCCTGGAGAACGTCTCAGAGCAAACTCGAACTAGGCCGACAAGAACTTGTCTTGCTCCAGGTCATCTCTGAACCATCTCTCAACAGTAGCAGTTCGGAGCCAGAGCCAGACCTTGGATTCCACACTCACCCCTAACCCTCCGCTTTAGAAAGTCGCTTGTCGCAGGATAAAATATTTACAAAAGCCTTCTGTTCCCAATTAGGGCTCTTGTGTTGTCTGCAGGCTGAGTTTACCGTCACCCTGTCGACAGACAGGACAGCGCTCCTCTTTCTACTGTTGGTGCCTCAACCCTCTGGAGGAAACGGTGTGTGCTGTAGCAAAGTGCACACACACACTCACACATACGCAGGCTCACAAACGCTCTCTCGCTTTTACACACACACACACACTCACTCTTACACGCATGCACAGACTCACTCACACACGCTCTTACATACACACACTCACTTACACACACAATCTCACACGCACATACTCACTCTAATACACACTCAACACCCGCTCACACAAACGCACGCCACACTCTTACACACTCTCACACATACACGCACACACTATCCTGGCTTCTCACTCTTTTGCCTTTCCCCTGTGGGTTCTATCTTTGCTTCCTCTCCTCTCCTGGAAGTCGTATTGCGTTGCTCGTGGCACCAGGTCATTAGAAACGAGACACCGACTCACAGAGCAAAGCACACGCTCCAGCAAGTCAAACACACAGAACAAAACCTCAAAACTGGAGCTACGTACTGTTGACCAGTTTTTATGTAATTGTGTGTGTGAGAGAGAGAGACATTTGCCAAAGGGAAGTGGAGCAGTGAGGGCAACACTTTGGGGGACAAACCTCCTGAAAATCTCCACACACTGTTTCATCAGGGTAACGATGGTCCTTGTGCCTCTGGTGTGTGTGTGTGTGTGTGTGTGTGTGTGTGTGTGTTGGCGCGACCGGAGGGCTGAAGGCCTGGTCTTGTCTTGATGCCTGTCACCGTCCGCTCTGTGCCTCCAGCCTGTCTCCTGCACACACCATCTTACATTGCCCTAATTACCTTCATCTTCCCACTGCGCTACCACCACCAACTGGGTTTTCATCCCGATACTCATAGTCAGTACTGTTAGCTTCAGACACAGCAGTCAGTACAGTTAGCTTCAGACACAGCAGTCAGTACAGTTAGCTTCAGACACAGCAGTCAGTACAGTTACTTTCAGACATAGCAGTCAGTACAGTTAGCTTCAGAAACAGCAGTCAGTACAGTTAGCTTCAGACACAGCAGTCAGTACAGTTAGCTTCAGACACAGCAGTCAGTACAGTTAGCTTCAGACATAGCAGTCAGTACAGTTAGCTTCAGACACAGCAGTCAGTACAGTTAGCTTCAGACATAGCAGTCAGTACAGTTAGCTTCAGACACAGCAGATAAAAGGATGACTCTGAAGGGAGAGAGGTTAAACTTACTTAAAATGTGTATGTACTTGTGAGATGTGCGTGTGAGAATGTACGTGTGCATCTTATCCCCATGTCTTTTACAGTACCAGTGAAACGTTTGGACACATTTCCCATTCAATTTTCAATTCACTTTTGACTGGTGGAAGTATGTGTCAGTGCACATGCTTCATATGCATGTTCTCGTTTTTCCATGAACAGTTTACATTTCTCTCCATGTTCCTGGTCCAAGAAAATGTTGTGGGCTGTTTTTCTCTATGACCCTGCCTCCCTCTCTCCTGCCTCTCTGCCTCCACTCTGTTTTAGGATTCTCTGTTCTCTCTTCCCTCTCCTCCTCTTTCCTCTCCTTTCACTGTGTCATTACCTTGATGTATGAATTGATGTGATGGTCAACAGGTCTTGTCATGTCGGCAGTGGCTGTGGTCATGGGCGTATGCAGGGTTTGAAAAATACCAAGGTCTGCTAGCGGGTTGGAATTAATGTTAGCTGGTAGCTAGCTAGTTTACTCATGATGGAAGGCACTGTTTGACAAAGGAGCAGCGCATAACACATAGCAGCGCTTGTAATGTGAATTGTTCATAGTTTATGGAATTTTAAGCTACAGCTAAAGGTGATGATATGTTTCACCTGCCTTGTGTTTAAACGTGTTGAACCCCTGGTGTATGCATCAACAGTTACTCTTAGGATGGATAAATAAGAGAGAGAGAGATGAGCTGTGTGCCCAAAGACATGAATGAGTCTTGGTACAGTAAGAAAAAAATATATGCCACACACACACACACACATATGAACACACACTCCATCCTCGCAACATGGGGTTAGCTTTTATATTGTATAAAATCTCTCTCCCTCACTCGCTCCCCAGGTTGAGGTGAGACCTGCAACACTAGCAGGATAATTCCTTTGCACACTTTAGACTTACAGAGTGAGATGGAGAGAGAGCGATAGAGGTAAGGAAGGAGAGATGGATGGATGGAAGGAAGGAGGGCTGTGGAAAGGTCTAAATGGCCCTCCTTGGGGCTTCTCCGTGGTATGAAGGCCCCATCTTTGTCCAGGGCTCTCATTTCAAGCGGGGAGAGAGAGAAAGAAAAAAAGAGAGAGAATAGGAAAGAGATGGAGTGCGACAGTGAACGAAAGAGATATATAAAGGGAGAGATATAAAGAGAGGGAGAGGTAGAGAAGAAGGATGGAGAGAATCACTTAGAGTACTCGAGGCCTAGCTCGTGTAATACCTGCTCCTGCCCATGCTGTTCGGATGGCCAGCGTTTTCACCCGTAATGCCACTTAATTCCCTCAGAAGCGGCGAGGTAAACCATTGACCAGTTGGAGCGGAGAGCGGTAATGCAGCTGGCCCCGCGCTCACCCCGGGGGTATAATGGCGCTGATTGCTGTTGATTCCCGTCTCGCCAAAGTACCTCATGTAAAATAAGTGACATTTAAAAGGCGTCAAGATGTGAAAAGGGAGGCAGAGGTGGGGGCAGGAGGTGGAGAGGGAAGAAAGGAGAACCAGAGAGAGAGAGAGGGAGGGAGGGAGAGAGGGAGATGAGAAAAGGAGGGAAGTGCCTAAGCTTTTCACCTGAATTAGACACTTCATGTCCCCCGTTCTCTCTCTCTCGTTTCTCTCTCTCTCTTTTCTCTCTCTTTTTCTCTCCCTCGCAAAACGTAAAGTGGCCCTTGTGACACAGCCTTACTATAGTCGGTTAAGCTACTTCTTCCTTACACCCTTGTTCTTTTCTACATCCCCCGCCCCCCGCCTCCCCCCGCCTCCCTGAGAGCAGGAGAGAGGAGGGGTGAGGGGGAAGACGATGGGGAGGTGACAGGGCTGACATTGCTCCTGGGAAGTGCTCCAAACGAACGCTAAAATGATTTCAGCTCAGATAAAGCTCGGTGTGGGCCTTGGGCGAGCCCCGGGACATCACGGCCCTCATCTTCCTGCACGACGAAGGGTCGACGCAGTGAGGACGCCTGCAGGCAGCTGGAGCCTCCACACACACACACACACACACACACACTTACTCACGCCACGCACGTACCACACACACACGTACCCACACACACATTCACCAGACACGCACACATGCTCTCCACAAGCACGCAGGCCGACGCACACACTACACGCACACACACGCAGACACACTCCACCCACATACACAAACACACCGTACACATTTACACACGTACACACCTCATGCACGCACTCAACAACACAGGGATACGTGCATGCCCCCATGCACACACTGCGACAGACACACAGGACACACACACACAGGGCAGGCTGTGGACCAGAGGGACCAGGGACAGACAGCAGGTGAAGTAATCAGCGTGGTTAAACTGTTCTAACCCTGCCTTGCTCTATCTGCTCCTCTGACTGCAGATCCAGAGGTCGCAGGTTCAAATCGCCCCTCTGTACTTGGCTTTGGGTAAATTAATACATTCCCATTATCATATCCCCAGTCACACTGTCTGTCTGGCTGTTTGTCATGTCTGAGCTTGTGTGTTCTCATTATCTGAAGCCTGGGTAGCCCGCCAGGTGACAGTGTACAGTAGCCATAATGAGGGTACTGTGAGTGCGTTGTGTGTTTTGATGTGTTCTTCCAAAGTGTAATAGTGTTATTCTCCGAGGTGGCTTTGGGGTTGAAGTGCTGAGGTGTGTAGGCTGGTCTGAGCTGGTCTGGTGAGAGGAGATGTTGTGTTAAAATGAGGGTTATACTTCCTGGTCTTGGTTGAAGGGAAGATCTGCTGTGTTTGGCTGGGAGACCACTCAGACACCTGAATCCTGGTCCAAACTCATCTAAACCCAAACACAAGCACATACTGAGACTAGAATCAGCCGCAGGTACGCTTTTGACTGTGTGTAGTCGTCCTGCGTATGTGTGAATTTAAACGGTTTCTTTTCTCAATGCGCTTGTGTCTGTGTGGCTCTAGATCGTCCTCAGCCACGTGTAAGATATAATCCGCCATCAGGGAGTCCATTCCTCCTTCCTCTCCTCCTCCTCCCCTCCCTGATCCCTCTGCCCTGTCCTCAGTCCCTCCTCAGATAGATGGAATAGCACCGTCTCATGTTTAAAGCATAGCCTCTTGCCGTCAGGGGAACAGGTGTCCTCATGAATGCCATTTCAGGACCTGTTTGTTACCATGGCGGCACCGCTCCTGAGCTATGTGAGGTAGCACACAAACGCCCACGCACACACTCTCACTCCACACACACACACACTCTCCACGCACACACACTCTCCACACTATCTCTCTCTCTCTCTCGCTCTCTCTCTCCCCACACACCATACGCCCCTCCACACGCAGGTGAGTACACGCACCTACAGATTGATCTCTTGTCAGTTTTGTAAGGGGTCAGGCAGGGTCAAACAGCACCTGGTGGGAGGGCCCATCATTGCTACCATACCACCTATTGGCCCCTGCGGGGAGTGAGGTAAAGACTCCATTACCCAGCAGCCTATGGCTACGGTCTAATCACTGGGTGGTGACGTCAAGTCGCAGGCGGACGGTTGTAGCTTGGGGTGCTTTAAGGAGGTTAAAAAGCAGACAATAATAATGACATTCTAGGACATGGTTAAATTGATGGGTTGAGGGGTGGTTGAGGGGATTTAATCAGTTTTGCACGTTAGCTAACTTGCACAATAACATCAGCACTACCAAAACATTCACAATTTTGCGGAAAGCAATTTCAGGTGGATGAATTGTCCTTGATTCTGCGACAACTGCCTACCTGTTAAAGAGAGAGAAAGAATATCACAACATCCCTGGAAACGTTATTCTGTTTGTATTTTCATTCAGACAAGCTGCAATCCTCCTTTCCTCTTTTTCTCCCTGTCTACTGACCCCTTATTTTCTTTTTCTCTCTTTCACTCTCTCTCTCTTTCCGTCTCTCCGTCTCTCCTCCTTAATTGTTTATTCATTAACATTCCCACAAATGGACAGTGGCGCAGGTGACAGGCCTATAATTTGAACGGAGCAGCCTTTTTCCCTCCGAGCCGTGAGCAATTTTAAGCCTGCTGTTGTGAGGCCTAATCTGGGGTTGTCAACCACGAGGGCCCCCTGGCCACTCTCCCTATGCTAATCAATCACCGGAGCCCCCTCAGTCGCTCATCTCCTCAGCTTAGCATCTAGCTGCGGCGCTGATATATCTATTAGCTTCCCGTCAGACCCCACCAACGCTCCCTCCCTCCCTCCGCCTGCCAGCCAGCCGCAAGCACCCTCTCCTCCCTCCTCCCCTGCCCCCCCAGATGAGATTCCTCCTTCCCTGGCATTTGGAGGCTGATAAGTAAGCTATCAGAGACGGGGATGAATAGCAGTGTAAAGATTTTGCGCTGTCCCTGAGAGCGTGCGGTGACAAGGCAGGCGTGGCGCCCAGATAGCCCGCCTCATTATCCAGGCCACCACCAGACCCTAATCCAAAAAGTTGTTTACTCAGGGAGAGGCAGGCCGTTATCTGTGCCCCGCACAGCGCCCTCTCTCTCTTCTCTCTTCGTGTGTGTGTGTGTGTGTGGGGGGGATTTTCGGGAGTGTGTATGGGGAGGAGGGGGTTTAAAAACACACTTGTGTGTGCAGTTGGGTGAGACAGATTTTCTTTTCTTCTTTTTTTTTGCCGACTTTTAAAGAGGTCTTCTGTCTTGGTCTAACTCTGTGTGAGCTAGGGAGACAGCGGGCGAACGACAGAGAGAGAGAGAGTGTGTGTTTGTCTGTCTGCAGGCAATTGGAAAAGGATTGAAATTATCCTATTCCCATGTAAAACAGATCAGGCGTGCTTCCAAGCTGCTTCAGTCAGTTCCTGTCAATCATCCCTCTGCTGGGTGGAGTCCAGATACCTAGCTATCACACACAGCCAGCGGACGATACTCCAGCCTATAGGAGGGGCTCACTGCACTCAGGTGCTGTGTTATTGGTCCACCTGGCCGTTGCTGAGAAGCGTGAGTGTGGTTGGGTAATGGTGTTGGTGTGGTATCTAAGTATGGCCGTGTAACCTGATTTTTTCCCTTAGCCCCCTTTCCTTCAAAAAGCTTGTGCTTTTTTCAGGCCATCATTGTAAATAAGAATTTGTTCTTAATAACCTTCCTGGGTAAATAAAGGTTAAATAAAAAAATAAAAATAAGTAGTGCTTCTGATTGCACGGCCATTTTGAAAGCTTCTAGACACGGCCAGCTCAGTGGGCCTGCGTCGCAGGGACTGGTGGGAGCGCACACACACATACACACACATACACACACACTTAGGCACATACACACACTCGCTCACACACACAGTCCTTCAACACACACACATACACACCCTCGTGAACTTTAGAACCCTCCCACCCCCCCCCCCCCCCCTCAAGCAGTAATCCTGGAAAGCAGTAAACTAGCTGTGTGCAAGGACAGATTGCCAGTTGATCATGCTGAAATACGCTCTTATCCATTATTGGATCTGAAATGGAGGAGGCTTAAGAATTATCTGAGTCGTCCGTTCATGTGGAGATCATCAGGAGGAAGCTGAGGCCCTACCCTCCGGCTGGTCCACTATCCAGGGCGGGGGGGGGGGGGGTCGGTGTGTGTGTGCAGATCTGTTTTAGTGTGTGTGTGTGAGCAGCAGTCATCATTCAGAAGATGAGACTTTAAACATTTCCTGTTTTCTTGTTCGTCAACCTAAAGAAACACACCCTTTTCCCCAGCCAGCGTTGCCACCCCTCTGTCTGTCTGACGATGGTTCATCCTGCCAGGAAACAGTCTGGGGGACGTAATGGTCTCAGACAGCCTCCCTGTAGTCTAAGTCTTCTAAGTCATTAATGATCTCAGAAAGAACACACCAGCGAGAGCTATGGCCTGGCCCGGCCTCTCCACAACCTGCCCCGCTCTGGCAGCCTCCACGAGCATGCTGGGGGAGAGGCTGGGGGACAGGCTGGGGGAGAGGCTGGGGGACAGGCTGGGGGAGAGGCTGGGGGACAGGCTGGGGGAGAGGCTGGGGGAGAGGCTGGGGGACAGGCTGGGGGAGAGGCTGGGGGAGAGACTGGGGGACATGCTGGGGGAGAGGCTGGGGGAGAGGCTGGGGGAGAGACTGGGGGAGAGGCTGGGGGAGAGACTGGGGGAGAGGCTGGGGGAGAGACTGGGGGACATGCTGGGGGAGAGACTGG
>NW_026911159.1:0-39875 GCF_963692335.1 Osmerus eperlanus | reverse complement strand
TCCAAAACATGCCCGTAGAGGGACCTCTGATGAGCAGACCAGACCAAGTTTGGGGCATGTAGGGCCTTTCTAGGCAGAGTTATGGGCCAGACAAAAAGGGAAGACAAATATGGTCAAAAATCTTAAAATCCAATCCAAAACACGCCCGTAGAGGGACTCTGATGAGCAGACCAGACCAAGTTTGGGGCATGTAGGGCCTTTCTAGGCAGAGTTATGGGCCGGACAAAAAGGGAAGACAAATATGGTCAATTAAAAAAAAAATCCAATCCAAAACATGCCCGTAGAGGGACCTCTGATGAGCAGACCAGACCAAGTTTGGGGCATGTAGGGCCTTTCTAGGCAGAGTTATGGGCCAGACAAAAAGGGAAGACAAATATGGTCAAAAATCTTAAAATCCAATCCAAAACACGCCCGTAGAGGGACCTCTGATGAGCAGACCAGACCAAGTTTGGGGCATGTAGGGCCTTTCTAGGCAGAGTTATGGGCCAGACAAAAAGGGAAGACAAATATGGTCATTTTTTTTTTTAATCCAATCCAAAACATGCCCGTAGAGGGACCTCTGATGAGCAGACCAGACCAAGTTTGGGGCATGTAGGGCCTTTCTAGGCAGAGTTATGGGCCGGACAAAAAGGGAAGACAAATATGGTCATTTTTTTTTTTATCCAATCCAAAACATGCCCGTAGAGGGACCTCTGATGAGCAGACCAGACCAAGTTTGGGGCATGTAGGGCCTTTCTAGGCAGAGTTATGGGCCAGACAAAAAGGGAAGACAAATATGGTCTTTTTTTAAAAATCCAATCCAAAACATGCCCGTAGAGGGACCTCTGATGAGCAGACCAGACCAAGTTTGGGGGGCATGTAGGGCCTTTCTAGGCAGAGTTATGGGCCAGACAAAAAGGGAAGACAAATATGGTCAAAAATCTTAAAATCCAATCCAAAACACGCCCGTAGAGGGGACTCTGATGAGCAGACCAGACAAGTTTGGGGCATGTAGGGCCTTTCTAGGCAGAGTTATGGGCCGGACAAAAAGGGAAGACAAATATGGTCATTTAAAAAAAAAATCCAATCCAAAACACGCCCGTAGAGGGGACTCTGATGAGCAGACCAGACCAAGTTTGGGGCATGTAGGGCCTTTCTAGGCAGAGTTATGGGCCAGACAAAAAGGGAAGATAAATATGGTCAAAAATCTTAAAATACAATCCAAAACACGCCCGTAGAGGGGACTCTGATGAGCAGACCAGACCAAGTTTGGGGCATGTAGGGCCTTTCTAGGCAGAGTTATGGGCCAGACAAAAAGGGAAGACAAATATGGTCAAAAATCTTAAAATACAATCCAAAACACGCCCGTAGAGGGGACTCTGATGAGCAAAGTCTGGGGCATGTAGGGCCTTTCTAGGCAGAGTTATGGGCCAGACAAAAAGGGAAGACAAATATGGTCAAAAATCTTAAAATCCAATCCAAAACACGCCCGTAGAGGGGACTCTGATGAGCAGACCAGACCAAGTTTGGGGCATGTAGGGCCTTTCTAGGCAGAGTTATGGGCCAGACAAAAAGGGTAGACAAATATGGTCATTTTTTTTTTTTATCCAATCCAAAACATGCCCGTAGAGGGACCTCTGATGAGCAGACCAGACCAAGTTTGGGGCATGTAGGGCCTTTCTAGGCAGAGTTATGGGCCAGACAAAAAGGGAAGACAAATATGGTCAAAAATCTTAAAATCCAATCCAAAACACGCCCGTAGAGGGGACTCTGATGAGCAGACCAGACCAAGTTTGGGGCATGTAGGGCCTTTCTAGGCAGAGTTATGGGCCGGACAAAAAGGGAAGACAAATATGGTCAATTAAAAAAAAAATCCAATCCAAAACATGCCCGTAGAGGGACCTCTGATGAGCAGACCAGACCAAGTTTGGGGCATGTAGGGCCTTTCTAGGCAGAGTTATGGGCCAGACAAAAAGGGAAGACAAATATGGTCAAAAATCTTAAAATCCAATCCAAAACACGCCCGTAGAGGGACCTCTGATGAGCAGACCAGACCAAGTTTGGGGCATGTAGGGCCTTTCTAGGCAGAGTTATGGGCCAGACAAAAAGGGAAGACAAATATGGTCATTTTTTTTTTTAATCCAATCCAAAACATGCCCGTAGAGGGACCTCTGATGAGCAGACCAGACCAAGTTTGGGGCATGTAGGGCCTTTCTAGGCAGAGTTATGGGCCGGACAAAAAGGGAAGACAAATATGGTCATTTTTTTTTTTATCCAATCCAAAACATGCCCGTAGAGGGACCTCTGATGAGCAGACCAGACCAAGTTTGGGGCATGTAGGGCCTTTCTAGGCAGAGTTATGGGCCAGACAAAAAGGGAAGACAAATATGGTCTTTTTTTAAAAATCCAATCCAAAACATGCCCGTAGAGGGACCTCTGATGAGCAGACCAGACCAAGTTTGGGGCATGTAGGGCCTTTCTAGGCAGAGTTATGGGCCAGACAAAAAGGGAAGACAAATATGGTCAAAAATCTTAAAATCCAATCCAAAACACGCCCGTAGAGGGGACTCTGATGAGCAGACCAGACCAAGTTTGGGGCATGTAGGGCCTTTCTAGGCAGAGTTATGGGCCGGACAAAAAGGGAAGACAAATATGGTCATTTAAAAAAAAAAATCCAATCCAAAACACGCCCGTAGAGGGGACTCTGATGAGCAGACCAGACCAAGTTTGGGGCATGTAGGGCCTTTCTAGGCAGAGTTATGGGCCAGACAAAAAGGGAAGACAAATATGGTCAAAAATCTTAAAATCCAATCCAAAACACGCCCGTAGAGGGGACTCTGATGAGCAGACCAGACCAAGTTTGGGGCATGTAGGGCCTTTCTAGGCAGAGTTATGGGCCAGACAAAAAGGGTAGACAAATATGGTCATTTTTTTTTTTTATCCAATCCAAAACATGCCCGTAGAGGGACCTCTGATGAGCAGACCAGACCAAGTTTGGGGCATGCAGGGCCTTTCTAGGCAGAGTTAATGGCCAGACAAAAAGGGAAGACAAATATGGTCAAAAATCTTAAAATCCAATCCAAAACACGCCCGTAGAGGGGACTCTGATGAGCAGACCAGACCAAGTTTGGGGCATGTAGGGCCTTTCTAGGCAGAGTTATGGGCCGGACAAAAAGGGAAGACAAATATGGTCATTTTTTTTTTTATCCAATCCAAAACATGCCCGTAGAGGGACCTCTGATGAGCAGACCAGACCAAGTTTGGGGCATGTAGGGCCTTTCTAGGCAGAGTTATGGGCCAGACAAAAAGGGAAGACAAATATGGTCAAAAATCTTAAAATCCAATCCAAAACATGCCCGTAGAGGGGACTCTGATGAGCAGACCAGACCAAGTTTGGGGCATGTAGGGCCTTTCTAGGCAGAGTTATGGTCCGGACAAAAAGGGAAGACAAATATGGTCATTTTTTTTTTTATCCAATCCAAAACATGCCCGTAGAGGGACCTCTGATGAGCAGACCAGACCAAGTTTGGGGCATGTAGGGCCTTTCTAGGCAGAGTTATGGGCCAGACAAAAAGGGAAGACAAATATGGTCTTTTTTTTTTTTTATCCAATCCAAAACATGCCCGTAGAGGGACCTCTGATGAGCAGACCAGACCAAGTTTGGGGCATGTAGGGCCTTTCTAGGCAGAGTTATGGGCCAGACAAAAAGGGAAGACAAATATGGTCAAAAATCTTAAAATCCAATCCAAAACATGCCCGTAGAGGGGACTCTGATGAGCAGACCAGACCAAGTTTGGGGCATGTAGGGCCTTTCTAGGCAGAGTTATGGGCCGGACAAAAAGGGAAGACAAATATGGTCATTTTTTTTTTTATCCAATCCAAAACATGCCCGTAGAGGGACCTCTGATGAGCAGACCAGACCAAGTTTGGGGCATGTAGGGCCTTTCTAGGCAGAGTTATGGGCCAGACAAAAAGGGAAGACAAATATGGTCATTTTTTTTTTAAATCCAATCCAAAACATGCCCGTAGAGGGACCTCTGATGAGCAGACCAGACCAAGTTTGGGGCATGTAGGGCCTTTCTAGGCAGAGTTATGGGCCAGACAAAAAGGGAAGACAAATATGGTCAAAAATCTTAAAATCCAATCCAAAACACGCCCGTAGAGGGGACTCTGATGAGCAGACCAGACCAAGTTTGGGGCATGTAGGGCCTTTCTAGGCAGAGTTATGGGCCGGACAAAAAGGGAAGACAAATATGGTCAATTAAAAAAAAAATCCAATCCAAAACATGCCCGTAGAGGGACCTCTGATGAGCAGACCAGACCAAGTTTGGGGCATGTAGGGCCTTTCTAGGCAGAGTTATGGGCCAGACAAAAAGGGAAGACAAATATGGTCAAAAATCTTAAAATCCAATCCAAAACACGCCCGTAGAGGGGACTCTGATGAGCAGACCAGACCAAGTTTGGGGCATGTAGGGCCTTTCTAGGCAGAGTTATGGGCCGGACAAAAAGGGAAGACAAATATGGTCAATTTAAAAAAAGATTCAATCCAAAACATGCCCGTAGAGGGACCTCTGATGAGCAGACCAGACCAAGTTTGGGGCATGTAGGGCCTTTCTAGGCAGAGTTATGGGCCAGACAAAAAGGGAAGACAAATATGGTCAAAAATCTTAAAATCCAATCCAAAACACGCCCGTAGAGGGGACTCTGATGAGCAGACCAGACCAAGTTTGGGGCATGTAGGGCCTTTCTAGGCAGAGTTATGGGCCAGACAAAAAGGGAAGACAAATATGGTCAAAAATCTTAAAATACAATCCAAAACACGCCCGTAGAGGGGACTCTGATGAGCAGACCAGACCAAGTGTGGGGCATGTAGGGCCTTTCTAGGCAGAGTTATGGGCCGGACAATAAGGGAAGACAAATATGGTCAAAAATCTTAAAATCCAATCCAAAACACGCCCGTAGAGGGGACTCTGATGAGCAGACCAGACCAAGTTTGGGGCATGTAGGGCCTTTCTAGGCAGAGTTATGGGCCGGACAAAAAGGGAAGACAAATATGGTCAATTTAAAAAAAAATCCAATCCAAAACATGCCCGTAGAGGGACCTCTGATGAGCAGACCAGACCAAGTTTGGGGCATGTAGGGCCTTTCTAGGCAGAGTTATGGGCCAGACAAAAAGGGAAGACAAATATGGTCAAAAATCTTAAAATCCAATCCAAAACACGCCCGTAGAGGGGACTCTGATGAGCAGACCAGACCAAGTTTGGGGCATGTAGGGCCTTTCTAGGCAGAGTTATGGGCCGGACAAAAAGGGAAGACAAATATGGTCAATTTAAAAAAAGATTCAATCCAAAACATGCCCGTAGAGGGACCTCTGATGAGCAGACCAGACCAAGTTTGGGGCATGTAGGGCCTTTCTAGGCAGAGTTATGGGCCAGACAAAAAGGGAAGACAAATATGGTCAAAAATCTTAAAATCCAATCCAAAACACGCCCGTAGAGGGGACTCTGATGAGCAGACCAGACCAAGTTTGGGGCATGTAGGGCCTTTCTAGGCAGAGTTATGGGCCAGACAAAAAGGGAAGACAAATATGGTCAAAAATCTTAAAATACAATCCAAAACACGCCCGTAGAGGGGACTCTGATGAGCAGACCAGACCAAGTGTGGGGCATGTAGGGCCTTTCTAGGCAGAGTTATGGGCCGGACAATAAGGGAAGACAAATATGGTCAAAAATCTTAAAATCCAATCCAAAACATACCTGTAGAGGGGACTCTGATGAGCAGACCAGACCAAGTTTGGGGCATGTAGGGCCTTTCTAGGCAGAGTTATGGGCCAGACAAAAAGGGAAGACAAATATGGTCAAAAATCTTAAAATCCAATCCAAAACACGCCCGTAGAGGGGACTCTGATGAGCAGACCAGACCAAGTTTGGGGCATGTAGGGCCTTTCTAGGCAGAGTTATGGGCCAGACAAAAAGGGAAGACAAATATGGTCAAAAATCTTAAAATACAAAACACGCCCGTAGAGGGGACTCTGATGAGCAGACCAGACCAAGTTTGGGGCATGTAGGGCCTTTCTAGGCAGAGTTATGGGCCGGACAAAAAGGGAAGACAAATATGGTCATTTTTTTTTTTATCCAATCCAAAACATGCCCGTAGAGGGACCTCTGATGAGCAGACCAGACCAAGTTTGGGGCATGTAGGGCCTTTCTAGGCAGAGTTATGGGCCAGACAAAAAGGGAAGACAAATATGGTCAAAAATCTTAAAATCCAATCCAAAACATGCCCGTAGAGGGGACTCTGATGAGCAGACCAGACCAAGTTTGGGGCATGTAGGGCCTTTCTAGGCAGAGTTATGGGCCAGACAAAAAGGGAAGACAAATATGGTCAAAAATCTTAAAATCCAATCCAAAACACGCCCGTAGAGGGACCTCTGATGAGCAGACCAGACCAAGTTTGGGGCATGTAGGGCCTTTCTAGGCAGAGTTATGGGCCAGACAAAAAGGGAAGACAAATATGGTCAAAAATCTTAAAATCCAATCCAAAACACGCCCGTAGAGGGGACTCTGATGAGCAGACCAGACCAAGTTTGGGGCATGTAGGGCCTTTCTAGGCAGAGTTATGGGCCGGACAAAAAGGGAAGACAAATATGGTCATTTTTTTTTTTATCCAATCCAAAACATGCCCGTAGAGGGACCTCTGATGAGCAGACCAGACCAAGTTTGGGGCATGTAGGGCCTTTCTAGGCAGAGTTATGGGCCAGACAAAAAGGGAAGACAAATATGGTCAAAAATCTTAAAATCCAATCCAAAACATGCCCGTAGAGGGGACTCTGATGAGCAGACCAGACCAAGTTTGGGGCATGTAGGGCCTTTCTAGGCAGAGTTATGGGCCGGACAAAAAGGGAAGACAAATATGGTCATTTTTTTTTTTATCCAATCCAAAACATGCCCGTAGAGGGAACTCTGATGAGCAGACCAGACCAAGTTTGGGGCATGTAGGGCCTTTCTAGGCAGAGTTATGGGCCAGACAAAAAGGGAAGACAAATATGGTCAAAAATCTTAAAATCCAATCCAAAACATGCCCGTAGAGGGGACTCTGATGAGCAGACCAGACCAAGTTTGGGGCATGTAGGGCCTTTCTAGGCAGAGTTATGGGCCGGACAAAAAGGGAAGACAAATATGGTCTTTTTTTTTTTTATCCAATCCAAAACATGCCCGTAGAGGGACCTCTGATGAGCAGACCAGACCAAGTTTGGGGCATGTAGGGCCTTTCTAGGCAGAGTTATGGGCCAGACAAAAAGGGAAGACAAATATGGTCATTTTTTTTTAAAATCCAATCCAAAACATGCCCGTAGAGGGACCTCTGATGAGCAGACCAGACCAAGTTTGGGGCATGTAGGGCCTTTCTAGGCAGAGTTATGGGCCAGACAAAAAGGGAAGACAAATATGGTCAAAAATCTTAAAATCCAATCCAAAACACGCCCGTAGAGGGGACTCTGATGAGCAGACCAGACCAAGTTTGGGGCATGTAGGGCCTTTCTAGGCAGAGTTATGGGCCGGACAAAAAGGGAAGACAAATATGGTCAATTTAAAAAAAGATTCAATCCAAAACATGCCCGTAGAGGGACCTCTGATGAGCAGACCAGACCAAGTTTGGGGCATGTAGGGCCTTTCTAGGCAGAGTTATGGGCCAGACAAAAAGGGAAGACAAATATGGTCAAAAATCTTAAAATCCAATCCAAAACACGCCCGTAGAGGGGACTCTGATGAGCAGACCAGACCAAGTTTGGGGCATGTAGGGCCTTTCTAGGCAGAGTTATGGGCCAGACAAAAAGGGAAGACAAATATGGTCAAAAATCTTAAAATCCAAAACACGCCCGTAGAGGGGACTCTGATGAGCAGACCAGACCAAGTTTGGGGCATGTAGGGCCTTTCTAGGCAGAGTTATGGGCCGGACAAAAAGGGAAGACAAATATGGTCATAAAAAAAAAAAAATCCAATCCAAAACACGCCCGTAGAGGGGACTCTGATGAGCAGACCAGACCAAGTTTGGGGCATGTAGGGCCTTTCTAGGCAGAGTTATGGGCCGGACAAAAAGGGAAGACAAATATGGTCAATTTAAAAAAAGATTCAATCCAAAACATGCCCGTAGAGGGACCTCTGATGAGCAGACCAGACCAAGTTTGGGGCATGTAGGGCCTTTCTAGGCAGAGTTATGGGCCAGACAAAAAGGGAAGACAAATATGGTCAAAAATCTTAAAATCCAATCCAAAACACGCCCGTAGAGGGGACTCTGATGAGCAGACCAGACCAAGTTTGGGGCATGTAGGGCCTTTCTAGGCAGAGTTATGGGCCAGACAAAAAGGGAAGACAAATATGGTCAAAAATCTTAAAATCCAAAACACGCCCGTAGAGGGGACTCTGATGAGCAGACCAGACCAAGTTTGGGGCATGTAGGGCCTTTCTAGGCAGAGTTATGGGCCGGACAAAAAGGGAAGACAAATATGGTCATAAAAAAAAAAAAATCCAATCCAAAACACGCCCGTAGAGGGGACTCTGATGAGCAGACCAGACCAAGTTTGGGGCATGTAGGGCCTTTCTAGGCAGAGTTATGGGCCAGACAAAAAGGGAAGACAAATATGGTCAAAAATCTTAAAATACAATCCAAAACACGCCCGTAGAGGGGACTCTGATGAGCAGACCAGACTAAGTTTGGGGCATGTAGGGCCTTTCTAGGCAGAGTTATGGGCCAGACAAAAAGGGAAGACAAATATGGTCAAAAATCTTAAAATCCAATCCAAAACACGCCCGTAGAGGGGACTCTGATGAGCAGACCAGACCAAGTTTGGGGCATGTAGGGCCTTTCTAGGCAGAGTTATGGGCCAGACAAAAAGGGAAGACAAATATGGTCAAAAATCTTAAAATCCAAAACACGCCCGTAGAGGGTACTCTGATGAGCAGACCAGACCAAGTTTGGGGCATGTAGGGCCTTTCTAGGCAGAGTTATGGGCCGGACAAAAAGGGAAGACAAATATGGTCATTAAAAAAAAAAAATCCAATCCAAAACACGCCCGTAGAGGGGACTCTGATGAGCAGACCAGACCAAGTTTGGGGCATGTAGGGCCTTTCTAGGCAGAGTTATGGGCCAGACAAAAAGGGAAGACAAATATGGTCAAAAATCTTAAAATACAATCCAAAACACGCCCGTAGAGGGGACTCTGATGAGCAGACCAGACCAAGTTTGGGGCATGTAGGGCCTTTCTAGGCAGAGTTATGGGCCAGACAAAAAGGGAAGACAAATATGGTCAAAAATCTTAAAATCCAATCCAAAACACGCCCGTAGAGGGGACTCTGATGAGCAGACCAGACCAAGTTTGGGGCATGTAGGGCCTTTCTAGGCAGAGTTATGGGCCAGACAAAAAGGGAAGACAAATATGGTCAAAAATCTTAAAATACAATCCAAAACACGCCCGTAGAGGGGACTCTAATGAGCAGACCAGACCAAGTGTGGGGCATGTAGGGCCTTTCTAGGCAGAGTTATGGGCCGGACAATAAGGGAAGACAAATATAGTCAAAAATCTTAAAATCCAATCCAAAACATACCTGTAGAGGGGACTCTGATGAGCAGACCAGACCAAGTTTGGGGCATGTAGGGCCTTTCTAGGCAGAGTTATGGGCCAGACAAAAAGGGAAGATAAATATGGTCAAAAATCTTAAAATCCAATCCAAAACACGCCCGTAGAGGGGACTCTGATGAGCAGACCAGACCAAGTTTGGGGCATGTAGGGCCTTTCTAGGCAGAGTTATGGGCCAGACAAAAAGGGAAGACAAATATGGTCAAAAATCTTAAAATACAAAACACGCCCGTAGAGGGGACTCTGATGAGCAGACCAGACCAAGTGTGGGGCATGTAGGGCCTTTCTAGGCAGAGTTATGGGCCGGACAATAAGGGAAGACAAATATGGTCAAAAATCTTAAAATCCAATCCAAAACATACCTGTAGAGGGGACTCTGATGAGCAGACCAGACCAAGTTTGGGGCATGTAGGGCCTTTCTAGGCAGAGTTATGGGCCAGACAAAAAGGGAAGATAAATATGGTCAAAAATCTTAAAATCCAAACCAAAACATACCTGTAGAGGGGACTCTGATGAGCAGACCAGACCAAGTTTGGGGCATGTAGGGCCTTTCTAGGCAGAGTTATGGGCCAGACAAAAAGGGAAGACAAATATGGTCAAAAATCTTAAAATACAAAACACGCCCGTAGAGGGGACTCTGATGAGCAGACCAGACCAAGTGTGGGGCATGTAGGGCCTTTCTAGGCAGAGTTATGGGCCGGACAATAAGGGAAGACAAATATGGTCAAAAATCTTAAAATCCAATCCAAAACATACCTGTAGAGGGGACTCTGATGAGCAGACCAGACCAAGTTTGGGGCATGTAGGGCCTTTCTAGGCAGAGTTATGGGCCGGACAAAAAGGGAAGACAAATATGGTCATTTAAAAAAAAAAATCCAATCCAAAACACGCCCGTAGAGGGGACTCTGATGAGCAGACCAGACCAAGTTTGGGGCATGTAGGGCCTTTCTAGGCAGAGTTATGGGCCAGACAAAAAGGGAAGATAAATATGGTCAAAAATCTTAAAATACAATCCAAAACACGCCCGTAGAGGGGACTCTGATGAGCAGACCAGACCAAGTTTGGGGCATGTAGGGCCTTTCTAGGCAGAGTTATGGGCCAGACAAAAAGGGAAGACAAATATGGTCAAAAATCTTAAAATACAATCCAAAACACGCCCGTAGAGGGGACTCTGATGAGCAAAGTCTGGGGCATGTAGGGCCTTTCTAGGCAGAGTTATGGGCCAGACAAAAAGGGAAGACAAATATGGTCAAAAATCTTAAAATCCAATCCAAAACACGCCCGTAGAGGGGACTCTGATGAGCAGACCAGACCAAGTTTGGGGCATGTAGGGCCTTTCTAGGCAGAGTTATGGGCCAGACAAAAAGGGTAGACAAATATGGTCATTTTTTTTTTTTATCCAATCCAAAACATGCCCGTAGAGGGACCTCTGATGAGCAGACCAGACCAAGTTTGGGGCATGTAGGGCCTTTCTAGGCAGAGTTATGGGCCAGACAAAAAGGGAAGACAAATATGGTCAAAAATCTTAAAATCCAATCCAAAACACGCCCGTAGAGGGGACTCTGATGAGCAGACCAGACCAAGTTTGGGGCATGTAGGGCCTTTCTAGGCAGAGTTATGGGCCGGACAAAAAGGGAAGACAAATATGGTCAATTAAAAAAAAAATCCAATCCAAAACATGCCCGTAGAGGGACCTCTGATGAGCAGACCAGACCAAGTTTGGGGCATGTAGGGCCTTTCTAGGCAGAGTTATGGGCCAGACAAAAAGGGAAGACAAATATGGTCAAAAATCTTAAAATCCAATCCAAAACACGCCCGTAGAGGGACCTCTGATGAGCAGACCAGACCAAGTTTGGGGCATGTAGGGCCTTTCTAGGCAGAGTTATGGGCCAGACAAAAAGGGAAGACAAATATGGTCATTTTTTTTTTTAATCCAATCCAAAACATGCCCGTAGAGGGACCTCTGATGAGCAGACCAGACCAAGTTTGGGGCATGTAGGGCCTTTCTAGGCAGAGTTATGGGCCGGACAAAAAGGGAAGACAAATATGGTCATTTTTTTTATCCAATCCAAAACATGCCCGTAGAGGGACCTCTGATGAGCAGACCAGACCAAGTTTGGGGCATGTAGGGCCTTTCTAGGCAGAGTTATGGGCCAGACAAAAAGGGAAGACAAATATGGTCTTTTTTTAAAAATCCAATCCAAAACATGCCCGTAGAGGGACCTCTGATGAGCAGACCAGACCAAGTTTGGGGCATGTAGGGCCTTTCTAGGCAGAGTTATGGGCCAGACAAAAAGGGAAGACAAATATGGTCAAAAATCTTAAAATCCAATCCAAAACACGCCCGTAGAGGGGACTCTGATGAGCAGACCAGACCAAGTTTGGGGCATGTAGGGCCTTTCTAGGCAGAGTTATGGGCCGGACAAAAAGGGAAGACAAATATGGTCATTTAAAAAAAAAAATCCAATCCAAAACACGCCCGTAGAGGGGACTCTGATGAGCAGACCAGACCAAGTTTGGGGCATGTAGGGCCTTTCTAGGCAGAGTTATGGGCCAGACAAAAAGGGAAGACAAATATGGTCAAAAATCTTAAAATCCAATCCAAAACACGCCCGTAGAGGGGACTCTGATGAGCAGACCAGACCAAGTTTGGGGCATGTAGGGCCTTTCTAGGCAGAGTTATGGGCCAGACAAAAAGGGTAGACAAATATGGTCATTTTTTTTTTTATCCAATCCAAAACATGCCCGTAGAGGGACCTCTGATGAGCAGACCAGACCAAGTTTGGGGCATGTAGGGCCTTTCTAGGCAGAGTTATGGGCCAGACAAAAAGGGAAGACAAATATGGTCAAAAATCTTAAAATCCAATCCAAAACATGCCCGTAGAGGGGACTCTGATGAGCAGACCAGACCAAGTTTGGGGCATGTAGGGCCTTTCTAGGCAGAGTTATGGGCCGGACAAAAAGGGAAGACAAATATGGTCATTTTTTTTTTTTATCCAATCCAAAACATGCCCGTAGAGGGACCTCTGATGAGCAGACCAGACCAAGTTTGGGGCATGTAGGGCCTTTCTAGGCAGAGTTATGGGCCAGACAAAAAGGGAAGACAAATATGGTCTTTTTTTTTTTTAATCCAATCCAAAACATGCCCGTAGAGGGACCTCTGATGAGCAGACCAGACCAAGTTTGGGGCATGTAGGGCCTTTCTAGGCAGAGTTATGGGCCGGACAAAAAGGGAAGACAAATATGGTCAATTTTAAAAAAAATCCAATCCAAAACATGCCCGTAGAGGGACCTCTGATGAGCAGACCAGACCAAGTTTGGGGCATGTAGGGCCTTTCTAGGCAGAGTTATGGGCCAGACAAAAAGGGAAGACAAATATGGTCAAAAATCTTAAAATCCAATCCAAAACACGCCCGTAGAGGGGACTCTGATGAGCAGACCAGACCAAGTTTGGGGCATGTAGGGCCTTTCTAGGCAGAGTTATGGGCCGGACAAAAAGGGAAGACAAATATAGTCATTTAAAAAAAAATCCAATCCAAAACACGCCCGTAGAGGGGACTCTGATGAGCAGACCAGACCAAGTTTGGGGCATGTAGGGCCTTTCTAGGCAGAGTTATGGGCCGGACAAAAAGACAGCTCAATTTGTCATGGTATAACATTGTTTTACATAGCCAAAGCACACATTATTTCTTCTAGCACCAGCAAAACTATATATGTGTATATATAGTTTATATATAAGTTACAACAGAAGTTCATGTGTATGTGTGTCTCTCTGTTTCAAAGTGTGAACTGAATCTGGGGGAGGTGTGTGTGTCTCTTTGTTTTCAAGGTGTGAACTGAGTGTGGGGGTGTCTTTGTGTCAATGTGTGAACTGCTGATGTTTGATTCAGTAACCTGTGAAAAGTAGAATACAGAAAATATGGGAATGGTTTGTAACTGACTGTTTATTTTGTCATTATAGGAAAACCTCTCACCCGGTCCCTCATCTGCCATCGTGCCTCAACCCACAGCTAGTCACAGGCCAGTGCATATCAGTGGAGACAGCACCGCTGGTCGGCTGAAGTGCAGGCACTGTGGTGTAAAGACACCAGTGAAGTGCTCAACCTGTGATGTGGCTTTGTGCTTTGTCCCCAAGCGTGACTGCTACAATGACTGGCATGTTTCCCAAAACATTCTGTGAAATTGTTTGTAAATAATTAGTGTCACAATTCACTGTATGTAAATAGTTTGGTGTGTCTTATATAAACTGCTTTTCCACAACAGCACTTGTTTTGAGTCTTTTATATGCATTAAGTTTAGTTTCAAGAAGGTGAAAAGCACTCTAATGCTTCAGTTACTCTGTTTCAGCAACACTAATGGTGAATCTGAATATGGGATATGATAGCCCTAAGTGTCACCTTTCATTAGAGCCCAAACCTATGACTGTAGGTGAAAGAGTTCAAAAGTTGTAGCCTTTTTATGCTAGGTATGTGGCCATGGTTACCCAGGGTCCTTTTGGAGTCTCCAAAGGGCACTTATAGAAAACGCCTGGATGTACCCATAGAAAAACATTCATTTTTCATGGTATTATATTCGACTTTTCAGTTGAATTGGGTAAGGATTCAAGATGTGGTCCAATGTTGCCTTCCAGATAATACCTACCACTTCTAGGCCTCTTCAGGCCTCTGTTTTCAAAACAAAATCTAGGCGGACTTAGAAACTTTCAATTTCCTTGTGTTCAAGCCTCTATTAATCAACACCAGTAGGACTGACAGGGGTCCTGACAACAGGGGAAAAACTTCAGAGTGTCAGCTTTCAAAAGAGACCATTTGCATGCATGTACTCCAAATGGTTCAAGAACAGCTTTCAATTTACTTTGGGTATGCTGTTTAGGCATTTTCAGGCAAATTTAACAAGATTTTGAAAATGTTAATACTTTTTTCCCAGGTGCCTAACAGCCTATGTGCTTCCCAGGTGCTCTTAGAGCAGCAGACCTGTTGATATGGTCTCAGCTTTCTCTTAGAGCAGTAGACCTGTTGACATGGTCTCAACTTGTTGAAATCCCATGAGCAGACAGTGTCTGAGTGTGTGCCGGGAGTATTTTGAAAAGTAATTTGAAAAGTAATAAAGTATTTTGAAAAGTATTTTGAAAAGTATTTTGAAAAGTATTTTGAAAAGTATTTTGAAAAGTATTTTGAAAAGTATTAAAGTATTTTGAAAAGTATTTTGAAAAGTATTTTGAAAAGTATTAAAGTATTTTGAAAAGTATTTTGAAAAGTATTTTGAAAAGTATTTTGAAAAGTATTTTGAAAAGTATTTTGAAAAGTATTAAAGTATTTTTGAAAAGTAATTAGAAAAATATTAAAGTATTTTTGAAAAGTAATTTATTAAAGTACTTTTCAAAAATACTTTAATATTTTTCTAATTACTTTTCAAAAATACTTTAATATTTTTCTAATTACTTTTCAAAAATACTTTAATACTTTTCTAATTACTTTTCAAAAATACTTTAATATTTTTTAAATTACTTTTCAAAAATACTTTAATACTTTTCTAATTACTTTTCAAAAATACTTTAATATTTTTTAAATTACTTTTCAAAAATACTTTAATACTTTTCTAATTACTTTTCAAAAATACTTTAATATTTTTCTAATTACTTTTCAAAAATACTTTAATACTTTTCTAATTACTTTTCAAAAATACTTTAATACTTTTCTAATTACTTTTCAAAAATACTTTAATACTTTTCTAATTACTTTTCAAAAATACTTTAATACTTTTCTAATTACTTTTCAAAAATACTTTAATACTTTTCTAATTACTTTTCAAAAATACTTTAATATTTTTTAAATTACTTTTCAAAAATACTTTAATACTTTTCTAATTACTTTTCAAAAATACTTTAATATTTTTCTAATTACTTTTCAAAAATACTTTAATACTTTTCTAATTACTTTTCAAAAATACTTTAATATTTTTTAAATTACTTTTCAAAAATACTTTAATACTTTTCTAATTACTTTTCAAAAATACTTTAATACTTTTCTAATTACTTTTCAAAAATACTTTAATACTTTTCTAATTACTTTTCAAAAATACTTTAATACTTTTCTAATTACTTTTCAAAAATACTTTAATATTTTTTAAATTACTTTTCAAAAATACTTTAATACTTTTCTAATTACTTTTCAAAAATACTTTAATATATTTTTAAATTACTTTTCAAAAATACTTTAATACTTTTCTAATTACTTTTCAAAAATACTTTAATATTTTTCTAATTACTTTTCAAAAATACTTTAATACTTTTCTAATTACTTTTCAAAAATACTTTAATACTTTTCTAATTACTTTTCAAAAATACTTTAATATTTTTTAAATTACTTTTCAAAAATACTTTAATACTTTTCTAATTACTTTTCAAAAATACTTTAATATTTTTCTAATTACTTTTCAAAATACTTTTCAAAAAACTTTTTGACATGATCTTGTTGACATGGTCTCAGCTTTCTCTTAGAGCAGAAGACCTGTTGGCATGGTCTCAACTTGTTGAAATCCCATGACACACCCATGCTAAACCTCCTAAATATACAGATAAATATAAAAATACAATATACTAAGACAGACACAGACAGACAGAAAGGTAGGCAGGCAGTAAACAGATTAGTCAGGAGTGTGGGGAAAAAAAGGCTTCAGAGGCAAGACATTTCAACACCACTTCCAACACTTCAACACACTGCGACACCATCATTTGGCAGACACTTCAAAACACGCTGGGAAGGGGGGTGAGCGCCGCTTTTCAGAGGACTCGCTCCGTGGAAGGGAGGGAAGAGGCGTGGGAGTTTTCGGAGAGGTCACTTGCTCGGAAGTGTGGGAAAAAGGCTTCAGAGGGGGTGTTTCCAAAATATACAAATCCAAAAATCCCATCCAAAAACTGCACATAGAGGGGCTTCTAATGAGCAAACCAGACCAAGTTTGGGGCCTGGGGGAGCCTCCTAGGCAGAGTTATGGGGGGGGGGAAGGTAGACAGAGTCAAGCGGGAGTCCAAAACCCCCTTTTCCTCAAAATGGTACAGTCCAAAAAAAACCTACATGGTAAAGTCCTAACCCCCCTTTCTTCTCCATGGTAAAGTCCTAAAGTCTCTTTCTCTAACCCTAACCCTCAGGTGCCTGGTCCCGCCCTACACTGCCATGTCCCCTGGACTGACAGGTCAGTGGACCCATTTAGTTTCACAGGGGCCCCTCCCCATCTCTCTGGGGGGGTGGCCCTGGACCTCTCCTCATTTCTGGGGAGTGGCCCTGACACCTTTGGTGCCAGTCAACCAATTGCTGTGTCTATCAGACAAACAGATTGGCTTGATCTTCACTTAAAATCATGCCGGTACCCCTCTTCGTGGCTACCATTCCTACCTTTGGTTTCTCTCAATCAAGCGGGAGTCCAAACCTCCCTTTCTTCAAAATGGTAAAAGTCTCTTTCTCTCTCTGTCTCTAACACTAACCCTAACCCTTAGGTGCCTGGTCCTGCCCTACACTGCCATGTCCCCTGGACTGACAGGTTGGGGGAGGGGACCCATTTTATTTCACAGGAGCCCCTCCCCATTTCTGGGGAGCGGCCCTGACACTTTGGTGCCAGTCAACCAATCGCTGTGTCTATCAGACAAGCAGATCGATTTAATCTTCACTAATACTCAGGCCGATACCCCTCTTCGGGGCTACCATTCCTACCTTTGGTTTCTCAATCATTTTCCAGTTTGATTAGGCTCAATGGGGTTTTTGATACCCGACGCCGCTTGCCGCTCTCACCGTTGAAAGATTTGCTACCTCAGTTGATGGGGTCTCCCTGAAACGATTCAAGGCCTCATCCGGATCCCTTGGCAGACTCCTGACGTAGGGGTTCCAGACCGGGTTTTACACAGCTTTGGTGAGTATGATTTTCCGAGGTATAGTTAGCGTTGGTAGAAGATTGGTGGGTCCAGTGGTTTAGCACAATGGGACATATTCCCAGGACTCACCCGCCGACAAACCTAGGCCCTAGCCACTGGTAGAAGCTTGTAGGGAGTTCCATGGCTCGATAGGAGCCTTACCTCCCTTCCGCCAGCACTCCTTAGCCCCTGCTGGGTAAGCTGCGACAGGGGCAGCTTGTCTGGGTGGGCGGGAGACTTTGATCCACTCTGGGCAGGCTGTGATCACAAGCAGTCTGTCCGGGCAAGTGGTTCTTCAGGCCCTCTCCGGGCAGGCTGTGGTAACCTTGCGGTGTTAACAAGCAGTCTGTTTGGGTGGGCGGTAAGTATGCGGCCCTCCTGCGTCCCATTCGGGACAGCACGCAGGATGTGGTGGTCCAGGGCTCAGGACCTTGATCGTAGCCCAGTCTTTTACGGGGGGTAGCCCCACTCATGCACCACTGCACTACACCTTGACTGATTCTGATCATCACCCTTTAGCCCAAGGGGTGTGATCAAACCCATACCCCAGGATACGCTTTTGCCTCCCTGGTTTCTGGTGCTTGTTGGCTTCCCCATGAGAAATTTATTCTCTTGGACATGTTCTCTTGCACAGTTTATTGTGCCTCTTACTGGGTATCCATTCTACCCCCAAATTTTCCGTGTGGCGAGAGCAGTGGGCAGGATCCAAGGTAAGAATTGCACCATTTTTGCTTATTAGCATTAGCACTGATTGCTAATATATTTTTTTTAAATTAAATTTCAAAGAAATTTATTTTTCCAAAAATTCAAGCTTTACAATTCAAATTTTATTTCACATTGAACTTAGACTCTCCAATTCCTCCTAAAACATGCACCATTTTGCTTATTAGCATTAGCATTGATTGCTAATAAAAAAAAGGTTTCCTTCACAAATTAGTTCTACTGGCCCGATTTGGACAAGAATGGGGTTAGTCTTCGGACAGCGGTATGTCATCACTTTTACTCCCATTCTCCAGACCGGTTTCCAACAGATCTCATCCTAGACCTTGGGATATCCAGTTTGTCATTGCTAGACCTATATTACCAAATGTTGGGATTGATACCCTTCTTGGATCTTTACTGGACTTTAGACATTATACAAACTCTATACTAACCCTAGTTTATCATAAGGGGACGGAGTTAGTGGGGTTTCAGGTGCGCGTGCCTAAATGGGGTCTCACCTGTACTGTGGTCCCGTTGGGGTCCCACAGGGTGTTTCCATCATTACTGCCACACCTAACCCTCATTAATGCTACCTAACCTGCCTGGGCCTTGGTCTCTACTCACCCCTACAGCTCCTACTCATTCCAACCTTAGATTTGCCTTGATTCCTTTATCATTAAGAAGATCTGAAGATTTGCCGTCAATTCTCTCTCTTTCGGTTCTCTTCCTTTACCCAAAAAACCTTCTCCCTTGGGGACCCCTTGATAGCAGCTGTGTTCTTCTGGGAAATGGATACGGTCCCCCAATTTCACCCTGCGATCCTCTCCTCTGGGAAGGTGCTTATGATTCTTCACCTAAAACCCTAACCCTTAATTACCCCTTTGCACCCTCTCCTCCCATCCTTGGGACCACCCTTTGGATGGGAGGTAGACTTGCTTAGCCCTGTGGGCAAGTGTCCTTTGCCCTGTGGGTGTTGGCTCTGTAGTCATTTCTCTCTCTCCCACTTCCTGACTTCTCCTTGTCATCTCTCCTGTCTATACATCCCTGAGCCTCTGGACCAACACCTAAATGTAACCTTGTTGGAGCTTTGGACCTGTACTAGTCGTTGTTGTAACCAGAACCCTACCCAACTCTGACTCTAACCCTAACCATTTGGGACCTATGCCTAAAGGACCCGGTTCTGACCTTCCTGCTACCTACAGCACCCTCCACTCCAATGGGACTTTTTTTTTACAAACTCTCATTGGTTGTCTCTGTCCACCACACTGCCCACCCCCCTCCTGTGCCTGAAATTGTAAAGGAACTTTTTTTTGAAAGGCTTTCCTCTTACCTGCCACTGGTCACCCTGACCCATGGCTTTCCATTTGTTGAACCCTTGTAGGGCCCTCTCCAACCCCCAGTGGTCATCATCCTGCCATACTTTCACTTCATTGGGACTTTATTGAAAATGCTACCGCCCATCTCTGGTTACCCCCACACACTCACATTGGACCTCTGCTACCATCATGACTTTCCCTCTCGGGCACAATTTGAAGGGAGTCTTAGTTTCAAGGACCTTACTTTCACCCACGATCTTTCCTTACCCCCAGTGATTGTCCTCTTCCTAAAGGGACTTATTTTGACAAGCTTTTTGGCTTTCTGGCACAGAGTAACTTTGAACTTATACTCCCAATACTCGCTCATTAGCCTCCCAATACTCGCTCATTAGCCTTATCTCACCATTCTCAGAGGACTTTTAGTTTGAAGACCCCATCCATCTCCTGACAACCCAACCCATGGCTTTTCATCCTGAAGACCCTTGTAGGGCCTCTTATTCGGAACTCGCTTCCCTCCCTTGGACACCCAGCCCTGATCACATTACTCCAACAACCCCGTCAGCCACGACACTGGTTGGATGTAGAAGCTGACACCAATCAAGGTTGTCCTCCCCGATTGCTAAACCCTTACCGTCCATGCCTGTTCCCTAGGGGAACCTTCGTATGACCCACTTACATACCCGTGGTCAAAGAACAGGCATTACCCATCCCTATGCAAATTACCTGCATTTTGACCCCTTAACATGTTGTTATATCCACCACAAGGGGCAGCAATTGTGACCTTATAGTATGGCAGTGGTTCAAAATCTTAGTTTTTGGGGCACCCCTGTCTTACATGCTTCACTGCTCTAACATACCTGATTCAAATGAAGGGTGATTATCAAGCTTCTGCAGAGCTAGATAACTACTGATTCATTAAAATAAGGTGTGTAGGAGGAGGGGAAACATAGAAAACCATCTGTTCTGTATGATTTACAAGGACCAGGGTAGAGATGTTACTATTTCTCAAGGCCCCGCTGTCCTAGATTTTTCCAACATACCTGATATAAATGAATTGGTTGTTATCTAGCTCTGCAGAAGCTAGTAAGGGCTGTTCATTAAAATCAGTTGTAGGTGGAGGGGAAACATTCAGAACCATCTGTAATGCCTAAGGTCGAAAATCACAGGCTTAGGTCACTAGTGCTCAACCCTGGTCCTCAGGACCCCCCTGTCCTGCACATTTTAGATTTTTCCCTGCTCCAACATACCTGATACAAATGAATTGGTTGTTATCAAGCTCTGGAGAAGCTTAATAATGACTGTTCATTTGTATCAGGTATGTTGGAGCAGGGAAAAATCTAAAATGTGCAGGGCAGGGTGGCCCTGAGGACCAGGATTTTGAAACCCTTGGGACCAGGGGGCACCCCAGGAGTAAAGGTCAGGCTGTGGGGCAACTGGGGTTGGGGTTAGGGTTGGGGTCAGGCTGTGGGGCAACTGGGGTTGGGGTTAGGGTTGGGGTCAGGCTGTGGGGCAACTGGGGTTGGGGTTAGGGTTGGGGTCAGGCTGTGGGGCAACTGGGGTTGGGGTTAGGGTTGGGGTCAGGCTGTGGGGCAACTGGGGTTGGGGTTAGGGTTGGGGTCAGGCTGTGGGGCAACTGGGGTTGGGGTTGGGGTTGGGGTCAGGCTGTGGGGCAACTGGGGTTGGGGTTGGGGTTGGGGTCAGGCTGTGGGGCAACTGGGGTTGGGGTTGGGGTTGGGGTCAGGCTGTGGGGCAACTGGGGTTGGGGTTGGGGTTGGGGTCAGGCTGTGGGGCAACTGGGGTTGGGGTTGGGGTTGGGGTCAGGCTGTGGGGCAACTGGGGTTGGGGTTGGGGTTGGGGTCAGGCTGTGGGGCAACTGGGGTTGGGGTTGGGGTTGGGGTCAGGCTGTGGGGCAACTGGGGTTGGGGTTGGGGTTGGGGTCAGGCTGTGGGGCAACTGGGGTTGGGGTTGGGGTTGGGGTCAGGCTGTGGGGCAACTGGGGTTGGGGTTGGGGTTGGGGTCAGGCTGTGGGGCAACTGGGGTTGGGGTTGGGGTTGGGGTCAGGCTGTGGGGCAACTGGGGTTGGGGTTGGGGTTGGGGTCAGGCTGTGGGGCAACTGGGGTTGGGGTTGGGGTTGGGGTCAGGCTGTGGGGCAACTGGGGTTGGGGTTGGGGTTGGGGTCAGGCTGTGGGGCAACTGGGGTTGGGGTTGGGGTTGGGGTCAGGCTGTGGGGCAACTGGGGTTGGGGTTGGGGTTGGGGTCAGGCTGTGGGGCAACTGGGGTTGGGGTTGGGGTTGGGGTCAGGCTGTGGGGCAACTGGGGTTGGGGTTGGGGTTGGGGTCAGGCTGTGGGGCAACTGGGGTTGGGGTTGGGGTTGGGGTCAGGCTGTGGGGCAACTGGGGTTGGGGTTGGGGTTGGGGTCAGGCTGTGGGGCAACTGGGGTTGGGGTTGGGGTTGGGGTCAGGCTGTGGGGCAACTGGGGTTGGGGTTGGGGTTGGGGTCAGGCTGTGGGGCAACTGGGGTTGGGGTTGGGGTTGGGGTCAGGCTGTGGGGCAACTGGGGTTGGGGTTGGGGTTGGGGTCAGGCTGTGGGGCAACTGGGGTTGGGGTTGGGGTTGGGGTCAGGCTGTGGGGCAACTGGGGTTGGGGTTGGGGTTGGGGTCAGGCTGTGGGGCAACTGGGGTTGGGGTTGGGGTTGGGGTCAGGCTGTGGGGCAACTGGGGTTGGGGTTGGGGTTGGGGTCAGGCTGTGGGGCAACTGGGGTTGGGGTTGGGGTTGGGGTCAGGCTGTGGGGCAACTGGGGTTGGGGTTGGGGTTGGGGTCAGGCTGTGGGGCAACTGGGGTTGGGGTTGGGGTTGGGGTCAGGCTGTGGGGCAACTGGGGTTGGGGTTGGGGTTGGGGTCAGGCTGTGGGGCAACTGGGGTTGGGGTTGGGGTTGGGGTCAGGCTGTGGGGCAACTGGGGTTGGGGTTGGGGTTGGGGTCAGGCTGTGGGGCAACTGGGGTTGGGGTTGGGGTCAGGCTGTGGGGCAACTGGGGTTGGGGTTGGGGTCAGGCTGTGGGGCAACTGGGGTTGGGGTTGGGGTCAGGCTGTGGGGCAACTGGGGTTGGGGTTGGGGTCAGGCTGTGGGGCAACTGGGGTTGGGGTTGGGGTCAGGCTGTGGGGCAACTGGGGTTGGGGTTGGGGTCAGGCTGTGGGGCAACTGGGGTTGGGGTTGGGGTCAGGCTGTGGGGCAACTGGGGTTGGGGTTGGGGTCAGGCTGTGGGGCAACTGGGGTTGGGGTTGGGGTCAGGCTGTGGGGCAACTGGGGTTGGGGTTGGGGTCAGGCTGTGGGGCAACTGGGGTTGGGGTTGGGGTCAGGCTGTGGGGCAACTGGGGTTGGGGTTGGGGTCAGGCTGTGGGGCAACTGGGGTTGGGGTTGGGGTCAGGCTGTGGGGCAACTGGGGTTGGGGTTGGGGTCAGGCTGTGGGGCAACTGGGGTTGGGGTTGGGGTCAGGCTGTGGGGCAACTGGGGTTGGGGTTGGGGTCAGGCTGTGGGGCAACTGGGGTTGGGGTTGGGGTCAGGCTGTGGGGCAACTGGGGTTGGGGTTGGGGTCAGGCTGTGGGGCAACTGGGGTTGGGGTTGGGGTCAGGCTGTGGGGCAACTGGGGTTGGGGTTGGGGTCAGGCTGTGGGGCAACTGGGGTTGGGGTTGGGGTCAGGCTGTGGGGCAACTGGGGTTGGGGTTGGGGTCAGGCTGTGGGGCAACTGGGGTTGGGGTTGGGGTCAGGCTGTGGGGCAACTGGGGTTGGGGTTGGGGTCAGGCTGTGGGGCAACTGGGGTTGGGGTTGGGGTTGGGGTCAGGCTGTGGGGCAACTGGGGTTGGGGTTGGGGTTGGGGTCAGGCTGTGGGGCAACTGGGGTTGGGGTTGGGGTTGGGGTCAGGCTGTGGGGCAACTGGGGTTGGGGTTGGGGTTGGGGTCAGGCTGTGGGGCAACTGGGGTTGGGGTTGGGGTTGGGGTCAGGCTGTGGGGCAACTGGGGTTGGGGTTGGGGTTGGGGTCAGGCTGTGGGGCAACTGGGGTTGGGGTTGGGGTCAGGCTGTGGGGCAACTGGGGTTGGGGTTGGGGTCAGGCTGTGGGGCAACTGGGGTTGGGGTTGGGGTTGGGGTCAGGCTGTGGGGCAACTGGGGTTGGGGTTGGGGTTGGGGTCAGGCTGTGGGGCAACTGGGGTTGGGGTTGGGGTTGGGGTCAGGCTGTGGGGCAACTGGGGTTGGGGTTGGGGTTGGGGTCAGGCTGTGGGGCAACTGGGGTTGGGGTTGGGGTTGGGGTCAGGCTGTGGGGCAACTGGGGTTGGGGTTGGGGTTGGGGTCAGGCTGTGGGGCAACTGGGGTTGGGGTTGGGGTTGGGGTCAGGCTGTGGGGCAACTGGGGTTGGGGTTGGGGTTGGGGTCAGGCTGTGGGGCAACTGGGGTTGGGGTTGGGGTTGGGGTCAGGCTGTGGGGCAACTGGGGTTGGGGTTGGGGTTGGGGTCAGGCTGTGGGGCAACTGGGGTTGGGGTTGGGGTTGGGGTCAGGCTGTGGGGCAACTGGGGTTGGGGTTGGGGTTGGGGTCAGGCTGTGGGGCAACTGGGGTTGGGGTTGGGGTTGGGGTCAGGCTGTGGGGCAACTGGGGTTGGGGTTGGGGTTGGGGTCAGGCTGTGGGGCAACTGGGGTTGGGGTTGGGGTTGGGGTCAGGCTGTGGGGCAACTGGGGTTGGGGTTGGGGTTGGGGTCAGGCTGTGGGGCAACTGGGGTTGGGGTTGGGGTTGGGGTCAGGCTGTGGGGCAACTGGGGTTGGGGTTGGGGTTGGGGTCAGGCTGTGGGGCAACTGGGGTTGGGGTTGGGGTTGGGGTCAGGCTGTGGGGCAACTGGGGTTGGGGTTGGGGTTGGGGTCAGGCTGTGGGGCAACTGGGGTTGGGGTTGGGGTTGGGGTCAGGCTGTGGGGCAACTGGGGTTGGGGTTGGGGTCAGGCTGTGGGGCAACTGGGGTTGGGGTTGGGGTCAGGCTGTGGGGCAACTGGGGTTGGGGTTGGGGTCAGGCTGTGGGGCAACTGGGGTTGGGGTTGGGGTCAGGCTGTGGGGCAACTGGGGTTGGGGTTGGGGTCAGGCTGTGGGGCAACTGGGGTTGGGGTTGGGGTCAGGCTGTGGGGCAACTGGGGTTGGGGTTGGGGTCAGGCTGTGGGGCAACTGGGGTTGGGGTTGGGGTCAGGCTGTGGGGCAACTGGGGTTGGGGTTGGGGTCAGGCTGTGGGGCAACTGGGGTTGGGGTTGGGGTCAGGCTGTGGGGCAACTGGGGTTGGGGTTGGGGTCAGGCTGTGGGGCAACTGGGGTTGGGGTTGGGGTCAGGCTGTGGGGCAACTGGGGTTGGGGTTGGGGTCAGGCTGTGGGGCAACTGGGGTTGGGGTTGGGGTCAGGCTGTGGGGCAACTGGGGTTGGGGTTGGGGTCAGGCTGTGGGGCAACTGGGGTTGGGGTTGGGGTCAGGCTGTGGGGCAACTGGGGTTGGGGTTGGGGTCAGGCTGTGGGGCAACTGGGGTTGGGGTTGGGGTCAGGCTGTGGGGCAACTGGGGTTGGGGTTGGGGTCAGGCTGTGGGGCAACTGGGGTTGGGGTTGGGGTCAGGCTGTGGGGCAACTGGGGTTGGGGTTGGGGTCAGGCTGTGGGGCAACTGGGGTTGGGGTTGGGGTCAGGCTGTGGGGCAACTGGGGTTGGGGTTGGGGTCAGGCTGTGGGGCAACTGGGGTTGGGGTTGGGGTCAGGCTGTGGGGCAACTGGGGTTGGGGTTGGGGTCAGGCTGTGGGGCAACTGGGGTTGGGGTTGGGGTCAGGCTGTGGGGCAACTGGGGTTGGGGTTGGGGTCAGGCTGTGGGGCAACTGGGGTTGGGGTTGGGGTCAGGCTGTGGGGCAACTGGGGTTGGGGTTGGGGTCAGGCTGTGGGGCAACTGGGGTTGGGGTTGGGGTCAGGCTGTGGGGCAACTGGGGTTGGGGTTGGGGTTGGGGTCAGGCTGTGGGGCAACTGGGGTTGGGGTTGGGGTTGGGGTCAGGCTGTGGGGCAACTGGGGTTGGGGTTGGGGTTGGGGTCAGGCTGTGGGGCAACTGGGGTTGGGGTTGGGGTTGGGGTCAGGCTGTGGGGCAACTGGGGTTGGGGTTGGGGTTGGGGTCAGGCTGTGGGGCAACTGGGGTTGGGGTTGGGGTTGGGGTCAGGCTGTGGGGCAACTGGGGTTGGGGTTGGGGTTGGGGTCAGGCTGTGGGGCAACTGGGGTTGGGGTTGGGGTTGGGGTCAGGCTGTGGGGCAACTGGGGTTGGGGTTGGGGTTGGGGTCAGGCTGTGGGGCAACTGGGGTTGGGGTTGGGGTTGGGGTCAGGCTGTGGGGCAACTGGGGTTGGGGTTGGGGTTGGGGTCAGGCTGTGGGGCAACTGGGGTTGGGGTTGGGGTTGGGGTCAGGCTGTGGGGCAACTGGGGTTGGGGTTGGGGTTGGGGTCAGGCTGTGGGGCAACTGGGGTTGGGGTTGGGGTTGGGGTCAGGCTGTGGGGCAACTGGGGTTGGGGTTGGGGTTGGGGTCAGGCTGTGGGGCAACTGGGGTTGGGGTTGGGGTTGGGGTCAGGCTGTGGGGCAACTGGGGTTGGGGTTGGGGTTGGGGTCAGGCTGTGGGGCAACTGGGGTTGGGGTTGGGGTTGGGGTCAGGCTGTGGGGCAACTGGGGTTGGGGTTGGGGTTGGGGTCAGGCTGTGGGGCAACTGGGGTTGGGGTTGGGGTTGGGGTCAGGCTGTGGGGCAACTGGGGTTGGGGTTGGGGTTGGGGTCAGGCTGTGGGGCAACTGGGGTTGGGGTTGGGGTTGGGGTCAGGCTGTGGGGCAACTGGGGTTGGGGTTGGGGTTGGGGTCAGGCTGTGGGGCAACTGGGGTTGGGGTTGGGGTTGGGGTCAGGCTGTGGGGCAACTGGGGTTGGGGTTGGGGTTGGGGTCAGGCTGTGGGGCAACTGGGGTTGGGGTTGGGGTTGGGGTCAGGCTGTGGGGCAACTGGGGTTGGGGTTGGGGTTGGGGTCAGGCTGTGGGGCAACTGGGGTTGGGGTTGGGGTTGGGGTCAGGCTGTGGGGCAACTGGGGTTGGGGTTGGGGTTGGGGTCAGGCTGTGGGGCAACTGGGGTTGGGGTTGGGGTTGGGGTCAGGCTGTGGGGCAACTGGGGTTGGGGTTGGGGTTGGGGTCAGGCTGTGGGGCAACTGGGGTTGGGGTTGGGGTTGGGGTCAGGCTGTGGGGCAACTGGGGTTGGGGTTGGGGTTGGGGTCAGGCTGTGGGGCAACTGGGGTTGGGGTTGGGGTTGGGGTCAGGCTGTGGGGCAACTGGGGTTGGGGTTGGGGTTGGGGTCAGGCTGTGGGGCAACTGGGGTTGGGGTTGGGGTTGGGGTCAGGCTGTGGGGCAACTGGGGTTGGGGTTGGGGTTGGGGTCAGGCTGTGGGGCAACTGGGGTTGGGGTTGGGGTTGGGGTCAGGCTGTGGGGCAACTGGGGTTGGGGTTGGGGTTGGGGTCAGGCTGTGGGGCAACTGGGGTTGGGGTTGGGGTTGGGGTCAGGCTGTGGGGCAACTGGGGTTGGGGTTGGGGTTGGGGTCAGGCTGTGGGGCAACTGGGGTTGGGGTTGGGGTTGGGGTCAGGCTGTGGGGCAACTGGGGTTGGGGTTGGGGTTGGGGTCAGGCTGTGGGGCAACTGGGGTTGGGGTTGGGGTTGGGGTCAGGCTGTGGGGCAACTGGGGTTGGGGTTGGGGTTGGGGTCAGGCTGTGGGGCAACTGGGGTTGGGGTTGGGGTTGGGGTCAGGCTGTGGGGCAACTGGGGTTGGGGTTGGGGTTGGGGTCAGGCTGTGGGGCAACTGGGGTTGGGGTTGGGGTTGGGGTCAGGCTGTGGGGCAACTGGGGTTGGGGTTGGGGTTGGGGTCAGGCTGTGGGGCAACTGGGGTTGGGGTTGGGGTTGGGGTCAGGCTGTGGGGCAACTGGGGTTGGGGTTGGGGTTGGGGTCAGGCTGTGGGGCAACTGGGGTTGGGGTTGGGGTTGGGGTCAGGCTGTGGGGCAACTGGGGTTGGGGTTGGGGTTGGGGTCAGGCTGTGGGGCAACTGGGGTTGGGGTTGGGGTTGGGGTCAGGCTGTGGGGCAACTGGGGTTGGGGTTGGGGTCAGGCTGTGGGGCAACTGGGGTTGGGGTTGGGGTCAGGCTGTGGGGCAACTGGGGTTGGGGTTGGGGTCAGGCTGTGGGGCAACTGGGGTTGGGGTTGGGGTCAGGCTGTGGGGCAACTGGGGTTGGGGTTGGGGTCAGGCTGTGGGGCAACTGGGGTTGGGGTTGGGGTCAGGCTGTGGGGCAACTGGGGTTGGGGTTGGGGTCAGGCTGTGGGGCAACTGGGGTTGGGGTTGGGGTCAGGCTGTGGGGCAACTGGGGTTGGGGTTGGGGTCAGGCTGTGGGGCAACTGGGGTTGGGGTTGGGGTCAGGCTGTGGGGCAACTGGGGTTGGGGTTGGGGTCAGGCTGTGGGGCAACTGGGGTTGGGGTTGGGGTCAGGCTGTGGGGCAACTGGGGTTGGGGTTGGGGTCAGGCTGTGGGGCAACTGGGGTTGGGGTTGGGGTCAGGCTGTGGGGCAACTGGGGTTGGGGTTGGGGTCAGGCTGTGGGGCAACTGGGGTTGGGGTTGGGGTCAGGCTGTGGGGCAACTGGGGTTGGGGTTGGGGTCAGGCTGTGGGGCAACTGGGGTTGGGGTTGGGGTCAGGCTGTGGGGCAACTGGGGTTGGGGTTGGGGTCAGGCTGTGGGGCAACTGGGGTTGGGGTTGGGGTCAGGCTGTGGGGCAACTGGGGTTGGGGTTGGGGTCAGGCTGTGGGGCAACTGGGGTTGGGGTTGGGGTCAGGCTGTGGGGCAACTGGGGTTGGGGTTGGGGTCAGGCTGTGGGGCAACTGGGGTTGGGGTTGGGGTCAGGCTGTGGGGCAACTGGGGTTGGGGTTGGGGTCAGGCTGTGGGGCAACTGGGGTTGGGGTTGGGGTCAGGCTGTGGGGCAACTGGGGTTGGGGTTGGGGTCAGGCTGTGGGGCAACTGGGGTTGGGGTTGGGGTCAGGCTGTGGGGCAACTGGGGTTGGGGTTGGGGTCAGGCTGTGGGGCAACTGGGGTTGGGGTTGGGGTCAGGCTGTGGGGCAACTGGGGTTGGGGTTGGGGTCAGGCTGTGGGGCAACTGGGGTTGGGGTTGGGGTCAGGCTGTGGGGCAACTGGGGTTGGGGTTGGGGTCAGGCTGTGGGGCAACTGGGGTTGGGGTTGGGGTCAGGCTGTGGGGCAACTGGGGTTGGGGTTGGGGTCAGGCTGTGGGGCAACTGGGGTTGGGGTTGGGGTCAGGCTGTGGGGCAACTGGGGTTGGGGTTGGGGTCAGGCTGTGGGGCAACTGGGGTTGGGGTTGGGGTCAGGCTGTGGGGCAACTGGGGTTGGGGTTGGGGTCAGGCTGTGGGGCAACTGGGGTTGGGGTTGGGGTCAGGCTGTGGGGCAACTGGGGTTGGGGTTGGGGTCAGGCTGTGGGGCAACTGGGGTTGGGGTTGGGGTCAGGCTGTGGGGCAACTGGGGTTGGGGTTGGGGTCAGGCTGTGGGGCAACTGGGGTTGGGGTTGGGGTCAGGCTGTGGGGCAACTGGGGTTGGGGTTGGGGTCAGGCTGTGGGGCAACTGGGGTTGGGGTTGGGGTCAGGCTGTGGGGCAACTGGGGTTGGGGTTGGGGTCAGGCTGTGGGGCAACTGGGGTTGGGGTTGGGGTCAGGCTGTGGGGCAACTGGGGTTGGGGTTGGGGTCAGGCTGTGGGGCAACTGGGGTTGGGGTTGGGGTCAGGCTGTGGGGCAACTGGGGTTGGGGTTGGGGTCAGGCTGTGGGGCAACTGGGGTTGGGGTTGGGGTCAGGCTGTGGGGCAACTGGGGTTGGGGTTGGGGTCAGGCTGTGGGGCAACTGGGGTTGGGGTTGGGGTCAGGCTGTGGGGCAACTGGGGTTGGGGTTGGGGTCAGGCTGTGGGGCAACTGGGGTTGGGGTTGGGGTCAGGCTGTGGGGCAACTGGGGTTGGGGTTGGGGTCAGGCTGTGGGGCAACTGGGGTTGGGGTTGGGGTCAGGCTGTGGGGCAACTGGGGTTGGGGTTGGGGTCAGGCTGTGGGGCAACTGGGGTTGGGGTTGGGGTCAGGCTGTGGGGCAACTGGGGTTGGGGTTGGGGTCAGGCTGTGGGGCAACTGGGGTTGGGGTTGGGGTCAGGCTGTGGGGCAACTGGGGTTGGGGTTGGGGTCAGGCTGTGGGGCAACTGGGGTTGGGGTTGGGGTCAGGCTGTGGGGCAACTGGGGTTGGGGTTGGGGTCAGGCTGTGGGGCAACTGGGGTTGGGGTTGGGGTCAGGCTGTGGGGCAACTGGGGTTGGGGTTGGGGTCAGGCTGTGGGGCAACTGGGGTTGGGGTTGGGGTCAGGCTGTGGGGCAACTGGGGTTGGGGTTGGGGTCAGGCTGTGGGGCAACTGGGGTTGGGGTTGGGGTCAGGCTGTGGGGCAACTGGGGTTGGGGTTGGGGTCAGGCTGTGGGGCAACTGGGGTTGGGGTTGGGGTCAGGCTGTGGGGCAACTGGGGTTGGGGTTGGGGTCAGGCTGTGGGGCAACTGGGGTTGGGGTTGGGGTCAGGCTGTGGGGCAACTGGGGTTGGGGTTGGGGTCAGGCTGTGGGGCAACTGGGGTTGGGGTTGGGGTCAGGCTGTGGGGCAACTGGGGTTGGGGTTGGGGTCAGGCTGTGGGGCAACTGGGGTTGGGGTTGGGGTCAGGCTGTGGGGCAACTGGGGTTGGGGTTGGGGTCAGGCTGTGGGGCAACTGGGGTTGGGGTTGGGGTCAGGCTGTGGGGCAACTGGGGTTGGGGTTGGGGTCAGGCTGTGGGGCAACTGGGGTTGGGGTTGGGGTCAGGCTGTGGGGCAACTGGGGTTGGGGTCAGGCTGTGGGGCAACTGGGGTTGGGGTCAGGCTGTGGGGCAACTGGGGTTGGGGTCAGGCTGTGGGGCAACTGGGGTTGGGGTCAGGCTGTGGGGCAACTGGGGTTGGGGTCAGGCTGTGGGGCAACTGGGGTTGGGGTCAGGCTGTGGGGCAACTGGGGTTGGGGTCAGGCTGTGGGGCAACTGGGGTTGGGGTCAGGCTGTGGGGCAACTGGGGTTGGGGTCAGGCTGTGGGGCAACTGGGGTTGGGGTCAGGCTGTGGGGCAACTGGGGTTGGGGTCAGGCTGTGGGGCAACTGGGGTTGGGGTCAGGCTGTGGGGCAACTGGGGTTGGGGTCAGGCTGTGGGGCAACTGGGGTTGGGGTCAGGCTGTGGGGCAACTGGGGTTGGGGTCAGGCTGTGGGGCAACTGGGGTTGGGGTCAGGCTGTGGGGCAACTGGGGTTGGGGTCAGGCTGTGGGGCAACTGGGGTTGGGGTCAGGCTGTGGGGCAACTGGGGTTGGGGTCAGGCTGTGGGGCAACTGGGGTTGGGGTCAGGCTGTGGGGCAACTGGGGTTGGGGTCAGGCTGTGGGGCAACTGGGGTTGGGGTCAGGCTGTGGGGCAACTGGGGTTGGGGTCAGGCTGTGGGGCAACTGGGGTTGGGGTCAGGCTGTGGGGCAACTGGGGTTGGGGTCAGGCTGTGGGGCAACTGGGGTTGGGGTCAGGCTGTGGGGCAACTGGGGTTGGGGTCAGGCTGTGGGGCAACTGGGGTTGGGGTCAGGCTGTGGGGCAACTGGGGTTGGGGTCAGGCTGTGGGGCAACTGGGGTTGGGGTCAGGCTGTGGGGCAACTGGGGTTGGGGTCAGGCTGTGGGGCAACTGGGGTTGGGGTCAGGCTGTGGGGCAACTGGGGTTGGGGTCAGGCTGTGGGGCAACTGGGGTTGGGGTCAGGCTGTGGGGCAACTGGGGTTGGGGTCAGGCTGTGGGGCAACTGGGGTTGGGGTCAGGCTGTGGGGCAACTGGGGTTGGGGTCAGGCTGTGGGGCAACTGGGGTTGGGGTCAGGCTGTGGGGCAACTGGGGTTGGGGTCAGGCTGTGGGGCAACTGGGGTTGGGGTCAGGCTGTGGGGCAACTGGGGTTGGGGTCAGGCTGTGGGGCAACTGGGGTTGGGGTCAGGCTGTGGGGCAACTGGGGTTGGGGTCAGGCTGTGGGGCAACTGGGGTTGGGGTCAGGCTGTGGGGCAACTGGGGTTGGGGTCAGGCTGTGGGGCAACTGGGGTTGGGGTCAGGCTGTGGGGCAACTGGGGTTGGGGTCAGGCTGTGGGGCAACTGGGGTTGGGGTCAGGCTGTGGGGCAACTGGGGTTGGGGTCAGGCTGTGGGGCAACTGGGGTTGGGGTCAGGCTGTGGGGCAACTGGGGTTGGGGTCAGGCTGTGGGGCAACTGGGGTTGGGGTTGGGGTCAGGCTGTGGGGCAACTGGGGTTGGGGTTGGGGTCAGGCTGTGGGGCAACTGGGGTTGGGGTTGGGGTCAGGCTGTGGGGCAACTGGGGTTGGGGTTGGGGTCAGGCTGTGGGGCAACTGGGGTTGGGGTTGGGGTTGGGGTCAGGCTGTGGGGCAACTGGGGTTGGGGTTGGGGTTGGGGTCAGGCTGTGGGGCAACTGGGGTTGGGGTTGGGGTTGGGGTCAGGCTGTGGGGCAACTGGGGTTGGGGTTGGGGTTGGGGTCAGGCTGTGGGGCAACTGGGGTTGGGGTTGGGGTTGGGGTCAGGCTGTGGGGCAACTGGGGTTGGGGTTAGGGTTAGGTGTGACATTAATAACGAAGAAACACCCTGTGGGACCCCAACGGGACCACAGTACAGGTGAGACCCCAATTAGGCACGCGCACCTGAAACCCCACTCACTCCGTCCCCCTGAAATGAATGAATGAGCAGGAGTCTGTTTTATAGGCTCCTCCCTTTCCACTGCCAGACCTATTGACCAATAGGAGTAGTATTAGGAACCCTCAGGGAAACAATTGTCCGAAGACTTTACTACTACCTATTGTTACATAGGATATTCTTCTTGGACGTATTGTTCCTGATGATCCTATGTCCATGACTTGTTTTCTTCTTTCCAACCTGACCCTATTGGCAAATAGGAGCCTATCAGTATTAACAACCCCCAGGGATGACATACTGTTGTCCGAAGACATTAACACTACCCATTGCCAAGGTCATCAGAATAAAAAAATCTTGTGTCCAAGTCTTCATCCAACATCTTGTGTCCAAGTCTTCTTCCAATAACCTATGTTCAAGTCTTCATCCAACATCCTGTGTCCAAATCTTCTTCCAATATCCTGTGTCCAAGTCTTCTGTCACTGTCTGGTCTTCTTCTTTCAGACCTAACCTTTTTTGGCAAGTAGGAGCCTATCAACATTAACATCCCTCAGGGATGACATACTGTTGTCCGAAGACTTTAACACTACCCATTGCTAACACAAGTACAGCTGTCTCAGCGTCTGTCAGTCAAGTAAAAGTGAGAAATAAATCCAAATGTGAATCTAAATTGTGGAAACACATCATCAGTAGTATACCTAGGATCATCGGGCGTTTCGGCCTTCGAAACACTAGACACCCTCCCCATAGGCAGGCCCACCAGGGTTGATCAAATCCCCAGTGTGTGTTTCCAGTCCAATTGGTGAATCAACATATAAATTTGGAAAAATAGTCTGGTCCACAGAAAAACAGTCCATCCTAATGCAGTCTTGAGGAGTAACTGGGGATAATAAAGAAAATACAAGCGGAATACATATACATTTATTAATTAAACAGCCGCCTTGAACCAAAGCGTCTTTACAATAAAAAGTCACTTAACAATAAAACAACATGAATGTCAACAATAATACTTACCAATAAAAATAACATGAATGTCAACAATAATACTTACCAATAAAAAGTCACTTAACAATAAAACAACATGAATGTCAACAATAATACAACATGAATGTCAACAATAATACTTACCTGTGCTGGGAGTAAAAGAGGGTTAGGGTTAGAAGAGAAAGCAAGGAGGGTTAGGTTTAAGACAAGAAAGAGAGAGACCCACCAGGGGCCTAGGGTTGGGGTTAGGATAGGGTGCAGGTGGGGTTAGGGTCGAGAGCAGGAGGGTTGGGTTTAGGTAAGAGAAGGAGAGGGAAATTAGATCAGTGACTCATACAGGGTCGACACCCACAGGGCGAATGACACTGCTGCCCACAGGGCTTGAGTCGAATTCTCCCGTCCAGCCCAAAGGAATCAATTCCAGGGGGTGGAAGGCAGAGACAGAGTAGGAAAAGCAGGGAATAGTGAGGAAGATCTGTTTGACCCGGTCCAGAATGATGTGAAAAAATCCTGTAGAAGACTGGAATGAGGAAATCCTGTTTACTTCAGTCCAGAGTGTTGTGAAAAATCTTGTTCAATCTTGTCCAGAGTGTTGTGAAAAATCCAAAAATAGGAGAGTAAGGCCACAGGCCATCTTACAAAAATTGTAGAGTGAACAAAACCTTGTAAAATATCTTCTTGAGGCAATATAGTAAATAAGAGCGGAAATGGAAAAGGGGGCAATAGGAGCAAGTAGGGCCAAGGCCCCGGCAGAGTTAGGTGTGACATTAATAACGAAGAAACACCCTGTGGGACCCCAACGGGACCACAGTACAGGTGAGACCCCAATTAGGCACGCGCACCTGAAACCCCACTCACTCCGTCCCCCTGAAATGAATGAATGAGCAGGAGTCTGTTTTATAGGCTCCTCCCTTTCCACTGCCAGACCTATTGACCAATAGGAGTAGTATTAGGAACCCTCAGGGAAACAATTGTCCGAAGACTTTACTACTACCTATTGTTACATAGGATATTCTTCTTGGACGTATTGTTCCTGATGATCCTATGTCCATGACTTGTTTTCTTCTTTCCAACCTGACCCTATTGGCAAATAGGAGCCTATCAGTATTAACAACCCCCAGGGATGACATACTGTTGTCCGAAGACATTAACACTACCCATTGCCAAGGTCATCAGAATAAAAAAATCTTGTGTCCAAGTCTTCATCCAACATCTTGTGTCCAAGTCTTCTTCCAATAACCTATGTTCAAGTCTTCATCCAACATCCTGTGTCCAAATCTTCTTCCAATATCCTGTGTCCAAGTCTTCTGTCACTGTCTGGTCTTCTTCTTTCAGACCTAACCTTTTTTGGCAAGTAGGAGCCTATCAACATTAACATCCCTCAGGGATGACATACTGTTGTCCGAAGACTTTAACACTACCCATTGCTAACACAAGTACAGCTGTCTCAGCGTCTGTCAGTCAAGTAAAAGTGAGAAATAAATCCAAATGTGAATCTAAATTGTGGAAACACATCATCAGTAGTATACCTAGGATCATCGGGCGTTTCGGCCTTCGAAACACTAGACACCCTCCCCATAGGCAGGCCCACCAGGGTTGATCAAATCCCCAGTGTGTGTTTCCAGTCCAATTGGTGAATCAACATATAAATTTGGAAAAATAGTCTGGTCCACAGAAAAACAGTCCATCCTAATGCAGTCTTGAGGAGTAACTGGGGATAATAAAGAAAATACAAGCGGAATACATATACATTTATGAATTAAACAGCCGCCTTGAACCAAAGCGTCTTTACAATAAAAAGTCACTTAACAATAAAACAACATGAATGTCAACAATAATACTTACCAATAAAAATAACATGAATGTCAACAATAATACTTACCAATAAAAAGTCACTTAACAATAAAACAACATGAATGTCAACAATAATACAACATGAATGTCAACAATAATACTTACCTGTGCTGGGAGTAAAAGAGGGTTAGGGTTAGAAGAGAAAGCAAGGAGGGTTAGGTTTAAGACAAGAAAGAGAGAGACCCACCAGGGGCCTAGGGTTGGGGTTAGGATAGGGTGCAGGTGGGGTTAGGGTCGAGAGCAGGAGGGTTGGGTTTAGGTAAGAGAAGGAGAGGGAAATTAGATCAGTGACTCATACAGGGTCGACACCCACAGGGCGAATGACACTGCTGCCCACAGGGCTTGAGTCGAATTCTCCCGTCCAGCCCAAAGGAATCAATTCCAGGGGGTGGAAGGCAGAGACAGAGTAGGAAAAGCAGGGAATAGTGAGGAAGATCTGTTTGACCCGGTCCAGAATGATGTGAAAAAATCCTGTAGAAGACTGGAATGAGGAAATCCTGTTTACTTCAGTCCAGAGTGTTGTGAAAAATCTTGTTCAATCTTGTCCAGAGTGTTGTGAAAAATCCAAAAATAGGAGAGTAAGGCCACAGGCCATCTTACAAAAATTGTAGAGTGAACAAAACCTTGTAAAATATCTTCTTGAGGCAATATAGTAAATAAGAGCGGAAATGGAAAAGGGGGCAATAGGAGCAAGTAGGGCCAAGGCCCCGGCAGAGTTAGGTGTGACATTAATAACGAAGAAACACCCTGTGGGACCCCAACGGGACCACAGTACAGGTGAGACCCCAATTAGGCACGCGCACCTGAAACCCCACTCACTCCGTCCCCCTGAAATGAATGAATGAGCAGGAGTCTGTTTTATAGGCTCCTCCCTTTCCACTGCCAGACCTATTGACCAATAGGAGTAGTATTAGGAACCCTCAGGGAAACAATTGTCCGAAGACTTTACTACTACCTATTGTTACATAGGATATTCTTCTTGGACGTATTGTTCCTGATGATCCTATGTCCATGACTTGTTTTCTTCTTTCCAACCTGACCCTATTGGCAAATAGGAGCCTATCAGTATTAACAACCCCCAGGGATGACATACTGTTGTCCGAAGACATTAACACTACCCATTGCCAAGGTCATCAGAATAAAAAAATCTTGTGTCCAAGTCTTCATCCAACATCTTGTGTCCAAGTCTTCTTCCAATATCCTGTGTCCAAGTCTTCTGTCACTGTCTGGTCTTCTTCTTTCAGACCTAACCTTTTTGACATACTGTTGTCCGAAGACTTTAACACTACCCATTGCTAACACAAGTACAGCTGTCTCAGCGTCTGTCAGTCAAGTAAAAGTGAGAAATAAATCCAAATGTGAATCTAAATTGTGGAAACACATCATCAGTAGTATACCTAGGATCATCGGGCGTTTCGGCCTTCGAAACACTAGACACCCTCCCCATAGGCAGGCCCACCAGGGTTGATCAAATCCCCAGTGTGTGTTTCCAGTCCAATTGGTGAATCAACATATAAATTTGGAAAAATAGTCTGGTCCACAGAAAAACAGTCCATCCTAATGCAGTCTTGAGGAGTAACTGGGGATAATAAAGAAAATACAAGCGGAATACATATACATTTATGAATTAAACAGCCGCCTTGAACCAAAGCGTCTTTACAATAAAAAGTCACTTAACAATAAAACAACATGAATGTCAACAATAATACTTACCAATAAAAATAACATGAATGTCAACAATAATACTTACCAATAAAAAGTCACTTAACAATAAAACAACATGAATGTCAACAATAATACAACATGAATGTCAACAATAATACTTACCTGTGCTGGGAGTAAAAGAGGGTTAGGGTTAGAAGAGAAAGGGTTAGGGTTAGGGTTAGGGTTAGGGTTAGGGTTAGGGTTAGGGTTAGGGTTAGGGTTAGGGTTAGGGTTAGGGTTAGGGTTAGGGTTAGGGTTAGGGTTAGGGTTAGGGTTAGGGTTAGGGTTAGGGTTAGGGTTAGGGTTAGGGTTAGGGTTAGGGTTAGGGTTAGGGTTAGGGTTAGGGTTAGGGTTAGGGTTAGGGTTAGGGTTAGGGTTAGGGTTAGGGTTAGGGTTAGGGTTAGGGTTAGGGTTAGGGTTAGGGTTAGGGTTAGGGTTAGGGTTAGGGTTAGGGTTAGGGTTAGGGTTAGGGTTAGGGTTAGGGTTAGGGTTAGGGTTAGGGTTAGGGTTAGGGTTAGGGTTAGGGTTAGGGTTAGGGTTAGGGTTAGGGTTAGGGTTAGGGTTAGGGTTAGGGTTAGGGTTAGGGTTAGGGTTAGGGTTAGGGTTAGGGTTAGGGTTAGGGTTAGGGTTAGGGTTAGGGTTAGGGTTAGGGTTAGGGTTAGGGTTAGGGTTAGGGTTAGGGTTAGGGTTAGGGTTAGGGTTAGGGTTAGGGTTAGGGTTAGGGTTAGGGTTAGGGTTAGGGTTAGGGTTAGGGTTAGGGTTAGGGTTAGGGTTAGGGTTAGGGTTAGGGTTAGGGTTAGGGTTAGGGTTAGGGTTAGGGTTAGGGTTAGGGTTAGGGTTAGGGTTAGGGTTAGGGTTAGGGTTAGGGTTAGGGTTAGGGTTAGGGTTAGGGTTAGGGTTAGGGTTAGGGTTAGGGTTAGGGTTAGGGTTAGGGTTAGGGTTAGGGTTAGGGTTAGGGTTAGGGTTAGGGTTAGGGTTAGGGTTAGGGTTAGGGTTAGGGTTAGGGTTAGGGTTAGGGTTAGGGTTAGGGTTAGGGTTAGGGTTAGGGTTAGGGTTAGGGTTAGGGTTAGGGTTAGGGTTAGGGTTAGGGTTAGGGTTAGGGTTAGGGTTAGGGTTAGGGTTAGGGTTAGGGTTAGGGTTAGGGTTAGGGTTAGGGTTAGGGTTAGGGTTAGGGTTAGGGTTAGGGTTAGGGTTAGGGTTAGGGTTAGGGTTAGGGTTAGGGTTAGGGTTAGGGTTAGGGTTAGGGTTAGGGTTAGGGTTAGGGTTAGGGTTAGGGTTAGGGTTAGGGTTAGGGTTAGGGTTAGGGTTAGGGTTAGGGTTAGGGTTAGGGTTAGGGTTAGGGTTAGGGTTAGGGTTAGGGTTAGGGTTAGGGTTAGGGTTAGGGTTAGGGTTAGGGTTAGGGTTAGGGTTAGGGTTAGGGTTAGGGTTAGGGTTAGGGTTAGGGTTAGGGTTAGGGTTAGGGTTAGGGTTAGGGTTAGGGTTAGGGTTAGGGTTAGGGTTAGGGTTAGGGTTAGGGTTAGGGTTAGGGTTAGGGTTAGGGTTAGGGTTAGGGTTAGGGTTAGGGTTAGGGTTAGGGTTAGGGTTAGGGTTAGGGTTAGGGTTAGGGTTAGGGTTAGGGTTAGGGTTAGGGTTAGGGTTAGGGTTAGGGTTAGGGTTAGGGTTAGGGTTAGGGTTAGGGTTAGGGTTAGGGTTAGGGTTAGGGTTAGGGTTAGGGTTAGGGTTAGGGTTAGGGTTAGGGTTAGGGTTAGGGTTAGGGTTAGGGTTAGGGTTAGGGTTAGGGTTAGGGTTAGGGTTAGGGTTAGGGTTAGGGTTAGGGTTAGGGTTAGGGTTAGGGTTAGGGTTAGGGTTAGGGTTAGGGTTAGGGTTAGGGTTAGGGTTAGGGTTAGGGTTAGGGTTAGGGTTAGGGTTAGGGTTAGGGTTAGGGTTAGGGTTAGGGTTAGGGTTAGGGTTAGGGTTAGGGTTAGGGTTAGGGTTAGGGTTAGGGTTAGGGTTAGGGTTAGGGTTAGGGTTAGGGTTAGGGTTAGGGTTAGGGTTAGGGTTAGGGTTAGGGTTAGGGTTAGGGTTAGGGTTAGGGTTAGGGTTAGGGTTAGGGTTAGGGTTAGGGTTAGGGTTAGGGTTAGGGTTAGGGTTAGGGTTAGGGTTAGGGTTAGGGTTAGGGTTAGGGTTAGGGTTAGGGTTAGGGTTAGGGTTAGGGTTAGGGTTAGGGTTAGGGTTAGGGTTAGGGTTAGGGTTAGGGTTAGGGTTAGGGTTAGGGTTAGGGTTAGGGTTAGGGTTAGGGTTAGGGTTAGGGTTAGGGTTAGGGTTAGGGTTAGGGTTAGGGTTAGGGTTAGGGTTAGGGTTAGGGTTAGGGTTAGGGTTAGGGTTAGGGTTAGGGTTAGGGTTAGGGTTAGGGTTAGGGTTAGGGTTAGGGTTAGGGTTAGGGTTAGGGTTAGGGTTAGGGTTAGGGTTAGGGTTAGGGTTAGGGTTAGGGTTAGGGTTAGGGTTAGGGTTAGGGTTAGGGTTAGGGTTAGGGTTAGGGTTAGGGTTAGGGTTAGGGTTAGGGTTAGGGTTAGGGTTAGGGTTAGGGTTAGGGTTAGGGTTAGGGTTAGGGTTAGGGTTAGGGTTAGGGTTAGGGTTAGGGTTAGGGTTAGGGTTAGGGTTAGGGTTAGGGTTAGGGTTAGGGTTAGGGTTAGGGTTAGGGTTAGGGTTAGGGTTAGGGTTAGGGTTAGGGTTAGGGTTAGGGTTAGGGTTAGGGTTAGGGTTAGGGTTAGGGTTAGGGTTAGGGTTAGGGTTAGGGTTAGGGTTAGGGTTAGGGTTAGGGTTAGGGGGTTAGGGTTAGGGTTAGGGTTAGGGTTAGGGTTAGGGTTAGGGTTAGGGTTAGGGTTAGGGTTAGGGTTAGGGTTAGGGTTAGGGTTAGGGTTAGGGTTAGGGTTAGGGTTAGGGTTAGGGTTAGGGTTAGGGTTAGGGTTAGGGTTAGGGTTAGGGTTAGGGTTAGGGTTAGGGTTAGGGTTAGGGTTAGGGTTAGGGTTAGGGTTAG
>NW_026911158.1:0-27731 GCF_963692335.1 Osmerus eperlanus | reverse complement strand
GCTCGTCTATCTTTACTTTATCATCAATACTCCGCCATTTTGATATTTATATTGCATTTTGGGATTCTGCATTTATTAACATGATATAGCGTTGAGCACTGGTCTCAAACTCATTGCTGCTGTGTGTATGCAGGTTTTCATTCCAACCAATTAATGCCGCCGTAATTGATTCCAATTCCATCAGTCGTATGCATTTAAGTGCATTGAAGAACAGAATATAAGCAACAGTTGTTATTTAGACAGCACAAATTACACATTTCACATTATATACATTGCGTGCAGACCTACAGCCCTAATTCAGCAAATTATTCAACTAATTATATAATGAAGGCAGTAATAAAAACCACCATACAAGGCCCTCCGTGGAGTTTGAGAGCACTGGTGTGGAGAATAAGAGGTCTCCCATTTCCGAAAACTGTCACAAGAGTGGAGGGGGTGATAAAAAGCAGGGTCTTCCCTTTCCCAAAGAGCTACTTCCGTACAGTAAGTATTTCCCAAAATGCTCCCCTGAAGCTCCTTACTGTCAAAGCCGCTCCTGATTCATTCCGCACCTCAATAAAACGCTCTCCAGACAACGCAAACATCTTTATCTGGACGAGAGCAGTGAAATATTTCAAGCTCAAACGGTGTTTGCGTTTCGGGATGTAGACGTTTTCCGTTTTCACCCATCAAATAGTCTTGACCGTATTATGATGTGTGGATTCATCTTCCCTGCTTTTCACAGACACACTTTAGTACACACACTTTACTGGGTTTGTTTTTTCCTCAATAGAGACCACTGTTTTCATACCTGAACTGGAATAAAAGCCCAGTTCAGTTACAGGCTTATAAGCAATATGGATGAAACTACAGTAGAGACAATCTCTCTGCCAAGGTAATTACACTTTAATATCCTAAATATGTAGCTGAAAAACTCATCAGCAAATATTCCCATGGGGTAATTATATTTCTCTGAATTGTTTACCATTGATAATTCATTATTTATACCCGACAGTAAACCTACTCCTCACAGTATTGGAAAAACACTGCACACAAAGTCATTTGGTTTTAATTTCAGAAGCGCTACAGAAAATAGATCAGCAGAAAATATTATTTTCATAAAGTCAGACTGTTAAACTTGTAGTGTTGAAATATATATTACTGTATGTCAAACCATTACTTTTCTTCCACTATTATTCACCTATGTACAAACGGCCAGAGGGTATTAATACCCCACCCCAGAGCATCCCCTTAATCACAGAGCTACATTATCGGTCTTATGTAGATTTCAGTAAGAGTAAGAACTGAATTTAATCAGAACAGAAATGTTTGTCCTTAATGATTAATGTGGTAATTAAGCAACTCTTCCAATTTCCCTCGTGTTCCTCTTTTTCTTTTTAGGTAAACACCAGCAACCACCTAATTTTGAGTGTCATTTCTTGTTAGTAACACCAACTGAACCTTGACCTGACCATCGACCAATGCCAGAAAGAACACATTTCAGCCGTTCTGAGAGAAAGCCGCAAGCCCACAAATTGACAATTAATTACATGACATTACAGTTGCTTAGACTAAGCAGGGGTCAATCCCCACCGGAGCAATCTGGGGTTACGAACCTTGCTCAAGGGCCCAACAGCTGCACTGATCTTACCGTGGCTACACTGGGGCTTGAACTACCGACCTTCGAGGTCCCAGTCGAGCACCGTAGCCACTAGGCTATAGGCTTCCCCTAGATTGTAATTGTAAAGAGACGTCTAGCGAGCCGCGATACCGCCATTTCCCTCCCTCCGCGGGGCAACGTAAACAGAAACAGCCGCAAGGTAGCGGTACGTAGCAGTCGATCGCACGCAGCCGGGAGCCGCCAGTTCTGTACAAAGGGCTTGTTGCGTGTCCCCATTCAATCGCGCTGGCTACCGTTCAACAGCCGCAGTAAATTACAGCCCATGATTACACATTGCCACAAATGCAAAACAAAAAATATTATGAGAAAATGGAAAACCCTGGTGGAGTAGTGTTCCCCTGCCGGTATCATGTCATTTTAAAAGGACACGATGTGAGCGTGTGTTTTAAGGACGCAGTTTAACGTGTGTTAAAATAGCTGGGTGGAATAATAAATGAAAACAAATACTGGAAGCAGAGCAGGGATAGGAGCTTGTGCACAAGGCGTATCTTTGTGTGGTGTGAGGAGTGAACCTGATGAATCTACAGCAAAACACTGGGCACACTCCAATCGCTTTTTTTCTCCTCTTTTTTATTTTCCTTGCTTCTTTTCCTGCTCCTAGCTCTGCTCATCGGGAGGGGCTAGAAAGAGAAGTGAAGATGGGCAAATAAAGAATTAGGCGAATGGAATGTCCTTGCTCCTTCAAACATCAGTTTGAAGCCATGTCAGTTACGGACATGGTAGATACGAGGAAGATGGGGAGGTTGTTCCATAGCTCGATCATTTATACATCAAGCTTTCCAAAAAAATCGCAAAGGACGTGCTCATGTTTCCTAGCTCAAAGACAAGACTGGGAGTTCCAAACTTCTACTTCTAGCTCCTAGAAGGAACATTTAACAGGCTTGAAGCAGATTCATCTCCCTCCCCTCTGACTTACATATTCCATCCATGAGGACTTTCTAGATTACCTGCTAGTTTAATACCTGAACTGTTACTATCTCAACCTAATGGCTAGCGGAGGATGGGCATCCCCCTATAGCCGGGTTCCTCCTGAGATTTCTTTCCCGCCATGTTTTGAGGTCTATTCTCCCACAAGAGTTGTTTACCTCGTGCTATTTGGGGGCTTACAGCTGGTATCTTCCCTTCTGTTACTCTGTAAAGTGTCTTTGGTACAGTCTGCTGTGAAAAGCTCAATACACATGAAATTGAATTGAAAAGAAAAAACAGGAGGAAAATAAGCGATTGGAATGAGCCCTCTGCTTGCATCCTGTATACCAGGCAGATTCGCCTCTGACCCCGGAGAGCAGGAGTGTGGCTGGAATACATTGATCTCATTCCTAATCTGGCACTGAGTTACACCTGAGACACGTTCATTTAAACAGAAGTAGTACGGTGCGCTCCTATGGCATCTGTGAAGGCATTCTGTGGGCTTTAGAACATAGGCCTACGTCATTATTGATTCGGGCTACAACCGTGAAATACCCGCAAAACAGGAGCAAACATATCTCAAGGCTGTAGCAAAAGGTTGCCCACCGTTGGGAGGAAACACAGAAACCTTAGCAAAACGTTTTCCGATCGAACGTGCCCTTGGTGAGATCTCTGGCCAATCATCAGTCAATTCATTATCAGGTAGAAAAGAAAAGCCCTTAGCTCTTTAAATAACACATTAAATAAATACGAAGAAGAAAGGAAGAAGAAGAAAATAAGTTATTATCTATTTGTATTTATTTATGAAGAACTCTTGATTTACCCAAAGTGCCACCACCATGCAATAAGGTTTCCCTTTCCTTTATGGGAGTGTTTGGCTGCTGAAAACAGAAGGAGCAGATTTAGCTTTTTGGCAACACAAGAAACTGCCTGGGGACCCATCTGAAGGCTGAAGTAACCCCCAGAATTTGACCGATCAATAAGCTGGTCTGTGTCTCCTCCGAAATAAACTAACAAATCTGATCTTCTGATCGGAATGAAACCGGTTTAAACTTGCTGTGCTTCAAGTAATATTAATAATATTAATGATACTATTAATAGCTCCTGCCTGTGAAAGAACTGATGAGGCTTTGAGGAGGGCTTCCACGCAGGCTGGGAACCTGCAAAAGCACAGCGCTCTTCCCATGAGGCCGTGCAGGGCTCCTGTGCATCCTTATGGCCGAGCATACGAAGCCACAGCCGTCGTCGGAGTGGAGATGGGACCGCCGCCAAGAGGCTACTCAGCGCGCAGATCTGCTATGTTACTGCACCGGCAGTTACAGTGACTTCCCCACTAAAAGCCTTAATTACTGTACTGTTCCCCACTACCTCCCCACTACCTCCAACAAGGATACCCACGCAAAACCATAATTACGGCACCGCTAGTTACAGTAACCACCATAACCAACAAGTATATCCAATCATAACTGCATAATTACTATACAGCTTGTTACTGTAACCTCCAGACCAAACTAGTAGTATACCCACTTATAAGTGTAATTACTGTACCATTACTGTAGCAGTATCCAACTAGTATACCCACACCCTTCTATATACACTGACACATACTCACACACTCTCACACACTCTCACACACTCTCACACACTCTCACACACTCACACAAATGCACACACGCACACACACGCACACACACAGACACACAGACACACTCACACACACTCACACACTCACACACTCACACACTCACACACTCTCACACACACACACACACACACACACACACACAGACACACAGACACACAGACACACTCTCTCACAGCAACGCACACACAGATGAAAGGAACATTCCACACAGTATACGAATGCAAATGAATTCCAGTAGGGGAGAGAAGTGTGTGCTTATCTCAGCGCTCTCCACAGTGAGAGCGCTCGGAGGGTCTGTCACTCTGAGTTCACCTAGAGAGGAGCAGCGGTGAGAACTCATAGAAGAACAGAGCGCTGCTCTGCGCTACAGGCAGAGTGAGTTATCGCTGTGCCCGCTTACTGCGTTTCACTCAAGTAAAATATTGTAGATCTGAAACTCAACTGCCACACCAACCAGCCATTTTCACAGGGTTCATTGAGCACCTCCCCGCTAGTTTAATACCTGAACTATTATCATCTCAACCTATAGGCCATCAGAGGATAGGCATCTCCTTATAGCGGGATTCCTCCCAAGATTTCAAAAAGTGCATACCCTTAGCTTCTGGTTCTCTTGGTTAGCTCAATCACACCAGCCAAGATCAATCAAGCACAGAATAATATTGGAACCAAAGACGATTAGGTAGTTGACTCAGGTCTGGAAACATAAACACACGTCATGTCATGTCTAACACAGGCAATGTGCTGGTTTTGGATAGGTGCAAGAGGGTGCTTGGGCACAAGTTAATATATAGATTCCTAGATCTACCAGAAATGGACTATAATAAAATTTACATCTGTACTTAATTCCTATAATTAGATGCAAAACCTTTTTTTAAATTTTCTTCACAAAAACAGCTTGGTGAGTTCAGTGATTCATTAAACTAACAGGCCAAACTCCCCTCTGTCCCCACAAAGCGGACCTGCAGTCTGCAACACCTCCACATCTGCACTGAACAAGCTTTCTGCAGGGACCTGCACACAATGAAGCCTATTCATCTAAAGTAACGCACACAGTCACACGCACACACACATAGTCATGCACACGCACACAAACACACGCACACAGTTGCGTGGACACACACAGACGCACACACACAATAACACACACACACAGTCGCGCACACACACACACAGCCACACGCAGTCACACACTTACACACACAGTCTCTCTCACACACACACACACACATACACAGTCACAAACACACACACACACACACAGGGCTGCCATTTGGCCCTGCCCCAGCCCTCTCTCCTGGTGATGTACAGACAGCAGAGCTCTGTGCAGAGAGCAGCCAAGCGTGGGAGGGCAGCATGGAATGGCCAACCGCAGCAGGTACAGCTCTTTCTGCAGCAGTCACACACACACACACACACACACACACACAAACACACACAGTCACACACAAACGCGCGTGCACACACACACAGTCACACACACATGCACATGCATGTGCAGTCACACACATGCATGCATGCACGCAAGTGCAGTCACACATACGTAGTCACACACACAAACACAGTCGCGCGCGCGCACACACGCACGCACACACACACACACAAGCACGCAGACACTCAGAATACAAGTGATTTCACAATACCCAAAAGATGATCCAGTCTCAGAAAAAGAAAATAAGGTACATATAAAGTGTGATCCATGCGCACAGATCAATGTGTTTATGCAGACTATGACCACAAAGAAGCAGCACTATGCATTTCATACTGCCAGGCCACCGTCCTGTTCACAAATGAGAGACTATTTGTGCGTGCATGTGTGTGTATGTGAGTGTGTGTGCGTGTGCATGACCCACTACTGCGTGCAAGACAGCTTAACTAAGCCCCCCTGTTTCACAACAGAACGATACCCAAACATGTGCCGTGCACCCTCCAAAGCCTGTTTTTCACCATAACAGATGTACAAACTCAGTTTCTCCTCTTTCTTTCGGAAAAACTAAATAAATATTGTTTTAAAAAGTGACGTATTTACTTTGACAGCTCCCGCTGGAAAAAAACCGAGGAGAACACAAGGCGACGGGGGGGCTGTTTCAAGGGGCCGGCGGCTCAAAACCGCGCTGGCCACCACATCGCCGTGGTTATGGGTCGCGGTCGGGCGGGCAGGGCGATCCGGGGTTAGGTGCGTTTTCCGAAACGCCGCCGCGGTCCCCCTTTCCAGGGATGAAATCTTAACCCGGTTCTGAGCGGGAACGCCGGGAAAGGGCCCCCGAGCAACCCCGTACCCCGTGAAGGAAACGGCATCGGCATGACCGAATGGAAACACCGAACGGCCTCCAGCCAAAGCCCAAATTCAATTAAGACGTTTTCAAGACACGCCCGTGCTCAAAAACGTCCGAGTATTTTCCCCTCCCATTCGGAGACAGAAACACAGAAAAAGGAACCGAAGATAAATGTTCTTGGAAAAGCCACAAATTCGGCTAGGGGGAGAGAATCCTGGAAGTACACGCAGAAAGAAAGAGGACTGCATGAAGTTTTCATTCGACGTGACATAGGGCGACCTGTAGCGTAGTGGTTAAGGTGAATGACGGGGACACGCAAGGACTGTGGTTCTAATCCCGGTGTAGCCACAATATGATCCGGACAGCCGTTGGGCCCTTGAGCAAGGCCCTTAACCCTGCATTGCTCCAGGGGAGGATTGTCTGCTGCTTAGTCTAATCAACTGTACATCGCTCTGGATAAGAGCGTCTGCCAAATGCCAATAATGTAATGTAATGTAATATAGCTGAAGAGAGGAGAGTACTGTATCACTGAATGGCCTTTTGCGGTATCTCTACTACGGTTGGCTGATGTATGGACGTGACAGAATTATTGTCCATTAAAACCATAATCACTGTCCTGTAAATGGATTTGCATTGAGACATGTGGTGCAGTCCGTAGGGTGTCAGACACTACAAACTCAGGGTGGACTGTAAACCTCCCATAATGCATTTGGAAACCAGTTTAAGACTATCAAGCTACGTTCCCAGCATTGTAACATTTTATGTAGTTGCCTACCTATCACGAAAACCTGGCCGACAAACTGACAGTCTGACTGCGCTTATTTTCAGAACCGGTGTGAAATTCAACATGGAATAAAACACTGCACGCAAAAGGGAAGCAAATACAAGATAAATAGTTCATCTTTCTCAGGCTTCATTGCGCAAATGTGACATGGGTGGAATTGTATTTGGTTCTGATGAAGAGTAATTGGTGATTAGCACCGAATTACCTGTAGGAAAATAAGCCAGGACGAGATTTCATTAAACCGCAGTAACGTGAAGATTGAATAAACATGCACTTCTAAAACCATCCTACCAGGGATTTGACAGCAAATCTCGTTATGAGGTCTTTCTGTGATCGTACTCCAGCAAGCAGGAAGGAGAGATTAATTCTAATTCGCTGGACAAACTTACTGCGGCCCATCGGGAGAGTCAGTCAACAACGGCCCCTTAAGAGTTTTGTCACACTAGCACATGTGTGCACACACAAATACATGCACAGAAACACACACATACATATGTAGGCTACATACACACACACATACATGCAAACACATGCGCACACACAAGTACATGCACAGAAATGCACACATACACATACATATGTAGGCTACATACACACACACATACATGCACACACATGCGCACACACACACACATATGTAGGCTACATACACACACATACATGCACACACATGCGCACACACAAGTACATGCACACACACCCATGTACAGTACATACATGTATGTGCATATACACACACAGCGTTGTGTATTTTTCTTTAACAACTAATAACCCTTGGTTATACTAGCACTAAATAATCATATTCATTATTAGTTCATTTCCATTTCAAGACTTCCCTGTCACAGTGCAGGTTTAGAACAAGGGTACGGCACAATCATCTGCAGCAACCGCAGTTTATGTCGAGATCATTATCCGTAACTGATGTCTTCATACCGAGCATATTCTTTAAGTGCCAAGTTAAATACCTAATAAACTGCTCACTGAGTGTATGTAGACACATCAGGCATTAAATCATGTTTTTTTTTTCTGTGTGTGCAGATGTCAGCTATAATTTTGCTGTACCTGAGGCAATATAGAAAAATAATATGGATACATTCATGGGGATACCTCTGCTACAGATGTTCCAAATGCACTGCTAGTAGTCTACACCGTGCAAAGTCTGTGCAGACACCAATGTGTAAAGCAGTGTTCATTCTTTAGGAACTGCAGAATTAGTGAAACTCTGTATTTGAGTAAAATGCCAAAGTAAAAATATTATGTGTCATTTATGGACAGTAGTGAAGACGGCTTTGTTGACGTTCAGTGGAAGCTGATTATCGCTGGCATTTGACAGCGTTGTGTGATCTAAAGCCTGTGATCTTTAAATGGTGAACCGAGCTTTCTGAACAAACCGGGCGTTTTCTCCTCAGCGTGGTGTGACATAAAAACCAGGCGTGTGTGCGAGCATGCGTACAAGTGTGTGTGTGAGTGTGTGTGCGAGCGTGTGTACAAGTGTGTGTGTGAACATGCATACGAATGTGTGTGCGAGCATGCATGCCAGTGTGTGTGTTCAAGTAAGCATAGGAGTGTTTGTGCGAGGATGTGTGCAAGTGTGTGTGCGCAAGCATACATACGTGTGTGTGTGTGTGTGTGTGTGTGTGTGAGCATGAATATGAGAGTGTGTGTGAGTAACAGTAAATTCTTATCATTCATTCAGATTTCACAGAGCATTATACAATGATCAAAAGCCTTTTTATTTTTTTTACCAAAACAGCTACTTCATTATTGATGCAAAAATACACTGAACAGAAGAGCCAAGTTCTCACACAGGCTGGCCCCAATTTAAAATGTGCAGGGTCAAAGGCTAGACAGGACTGTAGAGTTCTTAATCCAGCACCACTCAACACTGCGAAAACCCTGTTTTACAAACCGAGTTTGAAAGGTTAAACGAGGAGAGATTCGAGCAAAGGTTAAATGGGGGTAAATCATCCATCAGCATCGATTTTGATCAATCTGACACCCGCATTGAGCGTTCAACGCAAGGATCTCATTTTTAAGTCTCGATTTAAAGGCCGTAATGTTCACTGCACGGTTTTAAACATATTTATTTCAGAAGAGAACCATAAACGGGAGCATGAAAAAATGCTTTCAAACAAATTGCATAACAGCTCTTTGGGAATGGTGGAAAGTTATTGTCAGAAGGAATAATCCACTGCGCCCTTGCGTTGAAACGCCGGTCGTGTAGTTTGCTGCATTAACATTAAATTGCATTTTCCTTAGAAGCGCTCTGGTTATGATAGCAGTTTGCATAAAATCCATTATGGGAGCTATATTAAGTCCCAGCTTTCAGCAACGCCACGATCACAAACAACGTGATCAGAATAACAATGGAGCCATTCGTATACCGAGTGACATATGGAAATGTTTTTATCAGTGCGAATGTATAATTCATCATTTCGTTTGACATATTGATTTCGCTTTTTTGTTTCAGTCTCTTAAATACAGAATACGCCCAGTATACTGTTTCATGCAAGCTTACAACATGATATTCAAGCAGGCCCAAGCTTGCGATCTGTAAGCCTCTTTACAGGTTGAGAATTTAAAATAAGAAAATCATGTACAGATACTTTTATACATAACATGTTAAGGGACAGTTTTATTTATTTACAAGTTATTTAGGAATGTATTTATCATCTATTATTTAGGAAAACATTTAAATGCTTTAGAGTAGTTCACGGAAACACACACTGACTCGCATTTTCTTTTGCTGACGTTTCTGAAAATTCACATTTGTGGAACGTTTGGATGGAAACTTAGCTAGTCTGAAGAGGTTGGGCAGAAGAAGTTCCAGGACCCACCAGAGTGATGGGTAGGGAGACACAACCAACAAAACCTTAACGATAAAGAGTACATTTTCTGTTGACGTTCACTCCAGCTGGATCAAAAAAATGCACTTTGTTTAATTCATGGGTTGTGGAATCAAAGATTATAAAGATCTGAAGGCTGTGTATGTTTGTCACAAATTGGCTAGCGGCAGCTCATAAAAAAAGGCAACAAATACTTACAAACCTGTCGTAAATTATGCAAAATGATGCCATGTCCATAATTTGCATAATGTGATGTCATGTATGAACATATTTTTCCCTATGAACTGGACTCTTAAGCCCCTAACACAGAGTAATACCATCAAAAACCTGACATTACATTACAGTTATTTAGGGGTCAATCTCCCTGGGAGCAATGTTTGGTTAAGGGCCTTGGCTCAAGGGTCCAACAGCTGCACTGATCTTACTGTGGCCCCACTGGGGCTTGAAGCACCAACCTTCCATGTCCCAGTCAAGCACCTTAGCTTGACCAAGTGTTTCCCCAGTGTGAAATAAAACACACAATTCAAAACATCAATATAGCCATGTCTCTCCAGCAATGGATCTAGCCAGGCTGCATGGCACTCAGATCTCAAAGAATTTCGGGAAGTGTGACAGACTTTCTAAAAGACTTGAGAACGTTAACCACACCTCAAAGGCTGCCAATTTCAATGCTCCCAGCATGCATTTCAACTCTCCCAGCATGTTTTACCCCGCCTGGCAAGTTTGTTTCTCACTAAACTGCTTTTCACTACAGACGCAGCGGTGACATATTTGACAAGAGTGTGACAGGAGTGACATATTGCCATCAATTCCATCACACACAACAAAGTCTGATGGTATTTATTTCTTGGTTTATTTTTACAACAGATGAAACTATAGCACTTTTCCATTTAGTAAGTAAAAAAAAAAACCTGAGACTGAGGTACTGTTTGGGTGCATCTGTTTCTGTCAATTCCCTTAACTTCTTTATAGAAGGAAGGGGTTGACAGTCTTCAGACTGTGCTAGCATATTTAGCTTGTCTCTTCATCCAAAGATGGCCAGGACAGCCTTACATTAACACTGTGCAAAACATCCAGATTGCAGACAGCCATCTTCTAACTGGCCAGCCTGTTTCATAGCTGTGGGCCTCCATCTAATCAACATACTCTCCTCTGTGTTCGAGGAGAAGGATTTGACTTGGAGAACTGGAACTCTGCTGTTCATATTGTTTGTTTTTATTGCATTTAGGTTTTCCATATGTGTATGCATATTACACTCTGTGATCACTTTATTAGGTAGAACTGTACACCAGCTTGTTAATGGAAATATTTAATCAGCCAATCATTTGGCAGCAACTAAATACATAAAAGCATGCAGATGTTGTCAAGAGGTTCAACTGTTTTTCAGACCTAATGTCAGAATAAATGTGATCTAAGTGACTTGTGAACGTGGAATTATTGTTGGTACCAGACAGGGTGGTTTGAGAATCTCAGAAACTGCTCATCTCCTCGGATTTTCATGTACAACAGTCTCTAGAGTTTGCAGAAAATGGTGCGGAAAACTTTTCCCACAGCTGCTGTTGTTGCCAGGCATAGCTTTCATCTTTTTTTTCATACATTTGTTTGGGTAAAACACCTGTCACTCAGTTTCCCCTACTGGGCTGAGAAAACATGTGACATAACATTCAGCTTTTAGCATAAGCTCTTATCCACAGTGACAATCTTTCATTAAACAACAACAGTCCCCTACCTGGGAGGCAAACCTGCATCCCCTCGGCTAAAAGCCCAGAACCCCAACCACTATAATAGACTGGGGCTGCTGTAACTCTGTAAACAATGCAGCAATGTCAGTGATATCACAACACTGGTGGCAAAAAGTCCAGTCAAGGCTGCAGAACCCTTGACTGGACTCTCTCCTGAACCAAAGCACATCTCTCCTGCATTAAAGCACATCTCTCCTAAACCAAAGCACATCTCCCTGAACCAAAGCACATCTCCCTGAACCAAAGCACATCTCTCCTGAACCAAAGCACATCTCCTGCAGAAACCACATCTCTCCTGAACCAAAGCACATCTCTCCTGCATTAAAGCACATCTCTCCTTAACCAAAGCACATCTCCCCTGAACCAAAGCACATCTCCTGCAGAAACCACATCTCTCCTGAACCAAAGCACATCTCTCCTGCATTAAAGCACATCTCTCCTAAACCAAAGCACATCTCCCCTGAACCAAAGCACATCTCCTGCAGAAACCACATCTCTCCTGAACCAAAGCACATCTCCCCTGAACCAAAGCACATCTCTCCTGAATCAAAGCACATCTCTCCTGAACCAAAGCACATCTCCTCTGCAGCAAACCACATCTCTCCTGAACCAAACCACATCTCCCCTGTAGCAAACCATATCTCTCCTGAACCAAACCACATCTCTCTTGAACCAAAGCACATCTCCCCTGAACCAAAGCACATCTCTCTTGCACCAAACCACATCTCTCCTGAACCAAACCACATCTCTCCTGAACCAAACCACATCTCCTGCATCAAAGCACATCTCCCCTGAACCAAAGCACATCTCTCTTGCACCAAACCACATCTCTCCTGAACCAAACCATATCTCTCCTGAACCAAACCACATCTCTCTTGAACCAAAGCACATCTCCCCTGAACCAAAGCACATCTCTCTTGCACCAAACCACATCTCTCCTGAACCAAACCACATCTCTCCTGAACCAAACCACATCTCCTGCATCAAAGCACATCTCTCCTGAACCAAAGCGCATTTCTCCTAAACCAAAGCACATCTCTCTTGAACCAACGCACATCTCTCTTGAACCAACGCACATCTCTCTTGAACCAACGCCACATCTCTCTTGAACCAATGCACATCTCTCTTGAACCAACGCATCTCTCCTGCACCGTGAACACAGGACCATGTTCAGCGTGGGCTACGTTGTTAAGAAACCTCCACATCGCCTGGCAACTGTGTCTGTGAGAAAACCAACATCTGTCTGCACCAAAGGATTTTTTCCTCAAAGGATGGAGAGAGAGAGAGAGGGAGAGAAAGGTCCTCAGGACACACCTGCGGATACAATGATTGTTCACATGCCGGGTTGCCTATTCAGCTGAAAACGTACAGACAGTGTTCATCAATCAATCAGTCAGTCAATCAATCAATCCATCAAGTCTGCGTACAGCCCCATTTACAAACAAATTGTTTCAAACTAATTTGTTTCGGGCAGCAGTTTTAACACTATTAATGCACAAGTAGGGTAAAGATTTGTAATGTGGTGGCAGGTGTTTAATGACAAGCGGAAAAGTTAACACTGCAAAGACACTGCAAAAACAAAGTAAATCAGAACAAAACTGTTAGCCTTATAGTGAAACTTGATCTCATTTCTATGAGTAGATAAATATTGCCAAATGAGGTGAGACAGTTTGACTCATTTCAAAATTCTCCAATGGTATAAGAAAATTTCACTTGTCAAGTAAACACTAACTTGCCAATCAGCAAATATTTTATGCTTCAGAGAAGAAAAAAAGATTTCAAGTCTCATTTCAAGACAAAAACACGCATTAAGAAAGGCATTTTTTTTCCAGTGGAGTCCTGATTTAAAGACTCAAGTCCAGTATTGATTCAGAACGTGTTTCCAGTCAAGCCCAGCGGCTTAACTTCCTGCCGCAACGTGGAGATGTGGTGGGCTAATGACTCTTTAAAAATGCCAGAGCTTTCTCCCGCTAATCCACTCCTTACACAGGGCACACAGCTGGCTTCCCAACACATTCCACACATCTGAACGCAAACCATAATGGTACGGTCTTCCGTAACTCTGCAGCCAAACGCCGGCCTTGTTTGAACAAGCTGTGTGGGTCGCTTACACGTGTTCTATCGGTCAGTCGCATCCAAGGTGGAGAACGCTGACCGCTAGTCGCAAGCTTGTATCACTCCCAGACCCCGGTCATATTTGAATGTTTTGGATTCAAATATTTTTCTGCGCTTTACTGAGCTTGCCTGGTGTATTGGAACTGATTAAATACTCTCAAAAAGTGCTAATCGATACGTATTTTACCCTGGTCTGGTCACAGCAGTGTATTTAAAGGGCCAAAACGGAACAGTGTGTCCCGTTCAAGGCCGAATGGTTTTTATAAAAAAAGAAGAAAAAAAAGGATTTGGCATTAACTGCAGGAATCCCCACAGTCACGCTGCCAAAAGGCTTTTGTTTGGTTTTGTGTCACGGCGAGAGCATAAACCAGACACGCGAACCCGCATTCTGCAAACAGAGTTCCTCATTAATACTGAGGTGGGATACTCAAGAGCCTCCAGGCACGTTTAAAGACACAAAAATATAAAGCGTTTCCTGTCAAACCTAGAAACGTCAACGTTATCTGTTGTTTAAAACAAAAGGGGGGGGGGGGGGGTGAAATACAGAAAATGCAACACAACTTTTTTCCCTTCGCCATTTTGCTTTGAGGCGCTTCTCCTCATGTCTCTCACCAATGTGCCCGAGTAGGAATTAAAAAAAGAAACTCAGGAACACAGCTCATCTGGAATTACGGTCCGTTCCACCGTTTCGCCACGGTCATGCTCAGCGTCCTGCAAACAAAAGGGAAATGTGCTGGCGTGGAAAACGAGACGGACACACCTGAGGAGGGCCGAGAGCTGCAGGGCCAGCCTAGCGACCTGGATGCAGAGAAGCAGTGAAGATGATGATGAAGGTGTGTGTGTGTGTGTGTGTGTGTGGTGGTAGGGGTGGGCGTTAGTGCAGTCGTTCCAACAAAAGCAGGCTATGCCCTGCATTGCGCTGGTGCAGAGATGAACCCCTTTATGTCCTTGGGAAAGAATTAGTAGTTAGGGGTAGTGTACGTGTCACATATAGTAATGTTTAGGGAACTAGGCTTTGCAACTTCAGGTAGGTTGCTAGGCTTTGGAACTCCAGGTAGGTTGCTAGGCTTTGGAACTCCAGGTAGGTGCTAGGCTTTGGAACTCCTGGTAGGTTGCAGGTTCCCTTGAGCATGGCACTAAACCTGAAGTGAAACATGCAGCAGTATAAAAGGATTGTAGCTAAAACCGCATAAGCAGAGAAAGTGCCTTTGGATATGAGCATTCGCTAAAGCACTGAAATGTAAACATGAACGGGAACAACGGCTTCTTTCATTAAAAAGAAACCAGAGGCTGCGTGGGCATGTTTTTTAAGGGTCCCGCAACCGTACACAAGTGTACACAACCGCACCCCTGACCGTGCGCCAGGATTGTGTCGCACCGGGCCAAACTAAAGCCAAATAAGTGCATGCAACCTTCACTACCCCACACTTTATCTTTGGAGAATAATAAGAAGCTGCATTAAATGTAAGACTGTGTGAAGAATGTAATAATAATAATAATAATTTGTTACTTAGCTGACGCTTTATCTAAAGTGATTTGGAGCAATGCGGGGTTAAGGACCTTGCTCAAGGGCCCAACAGCTGTGGGGATCTTCTTGTGGCTACAGACACATCCCAGTCATGTACCATAGCCACTAGGCACCCGGCTACCAAAGAAACATGCACTTGGAACATGTACATGTTCTTTGTCTCAGTAAATATGTCCAAATGCACAGAATTCAGAGCCTGATCTCATTTAACCATAGAATTCAGAGCCTGATCTCATTTAACCATTGAATTCAGAGCCTGATCTCATTGAACCATAGAATTCAGAGCATGATCTCATTTAACCATAGAATTCAGAGCCTGATCTCACTTAAACGTAGAATTCAGAGCCTGATCTCATTTAACCGTAGAATTCAGAGCCTGATCTCATTTTACCATAGAATTCAGAGCCTGAGGGTGACATGGTAATGCCAACACCTCACAGCAAGAAGGTACTGAGCCTTTCTTGCTGCTGTACGAGCCGATCCTACTAACCCTGGCCGAGTCGAAGCCCGGTCCCTCGGAGCGCAACTGTAACAAACCGATGCCGTTAGTTTAGCCGTGCGCCACCGCGGCTCCTCATACTATTGTAATTTATGCAAAATGTAGGTGTTTTGTGGCCCTTTGAGCCAAGGGCATTTCTGTGTGGAGCTGGCATGTTCCACCCTGTATGTGTGTGGGTGTCCTCCAGGAACTTCAGCTTCCACCCCACAGTCCAAAGACATCCATTATCTGAACCCGCTTATCCTGATCAGGGTCGCAGGGGGGCTGGAGCCTATCCCAGCATACATTGGGCGAAAGGCAGGAATACACCCTGGACAGGTCGCCAGTCTATCGCAGGGCACTCACACCATTCACTCACACTCATACCTACGGGCAATTTAGACTCTCCAATCAGCCTAACATGCATGTCTTTGGACTGTGGGAGGAAACCGGAGTACCCGGAGGAAACCCACACAGACACGAGGAGAACATGCAAACTCCGCACAGAGAGGCCCCGGCCGGCGGGGATTCAAACCCAGGACCTCCTTGCTGTGAGACGGCAGTGCTACCCACTGCACCATCCGTGCCACCTCAGTCCAAAGACATGACTTAGATGTGCGGATCTTATTGTGGCTACACTTGCCACCAACCTTGCCTCTCCCAGTCATTTACCACTACGCTACAGGCCGCCCTGTATGGTACATGAACTACAGAACTGAAACATAAATCGGTCACACTTTAATGTGGGTACATGAATTGCCACTAATGAATGTAGTTGTTAAGATGAATGAATTGATGTGCGTGCACATTCATTAAGCATGAATTAACTTTTAATTAGTTAATATATTTAACTACTAACTAATGTATTAGCTACATGAATACAGTATGTATACATTAGCTAACCATAGGATAAACGTAATGTATGTTAATGATCAACTATTATGTAACAACTTTTTTGGAATCCCAAAAACAACATTGATCAGTTAATGCCAATGTATTGTGGGCAGGAATGGGCATTTGGGATTCTTATGGCCATAATACATTGGGATGAACTTTCAGCAGAGAACCTGCAGAGACGGAGAAATCTGGAGTTACATTGACTCTGGGCCACACCCTTAACTGTGGGGAGTGAAATCAAATCTGAGCCCATTCAATACATCCAATGTGAAAGCAGGTCCCCACAATGCCACTGTCTCCACACCAACGGTGTGTGTTCCAAATACAAAATACAACATCTGAGATTTATTATTTCACCTGACATTTAAATAGAATTTTACATTATTACTCAAATAAAAGCAAACAAATTCTTAAGGGGTATATCTCGGGGAATGGTGAGGCTCCAGAAAACGTTCTTTAGAGACTTTTACCTTCAGGCCAAGACCATCTGTCATTCCTTTATCAAGACTAGAACGGGTTTCAGTCCCTGACAGATTGTTCTCGGTGGCGCGCAGAAACGCTTTGCAAGACTGCGTCTACAGTAAGCGGAGATGGGGCAGACAGGGAGATCTGACGGCGAGGAGTGAAATGTATTTTAAAACACCTGGAAGGAGCTTTGGAAGCCGCCAGACGGTCTTACATCATCACGCGCACGTACACTTCAGTCACCCGACAGCCCTTTCCCTCCTTTCCATTTTCCGCGAAAGGCAGCAGCTGGTAAAACAAAGAAAAGGGGCTCCCTCTCCGATGAAATTTTAGTCGCAGCCCCCCCGAGTGGAAGTTCCGGCCTTTCGACGAGAGGGTCGGGGAAAAGCCAGATGCTCCTGGCGGACCGTTTTAACTGCCTCCTGAGCGGGGGGGGGGGGGGGGGGGGGGGGGGGAGAGAGGCAACCTGTGTGAAAATGAGAGGTGCGACGCGGCGCCGACCTTGCGGGTCTCGGAACACGGTTGAGTAAATGTTTACATTACGAGCGGGCTGCTGGTGAAAGGGCCGAGTTGCCGTGGTGACCGTGGCGCTGGGCATACGGAGAGCAGACCGTTCGCTGTTTCGGTACGAGAAGAAACACTGCGGCCTCAGTTGATACATCCGCATATGGGAGCCGGTATTTACCCAGCGAAGAGAGTGCTTTGTCTGGCACGTTTTCTTTTTACAGCAGTTATTCGTCTCTCCGTTGTATACGGTAACGAGTGCAAAGTGGTTTCAAACTAGTCTGTGCACACTTCCAAAAACAAACCAGCCAATGCCGGGAAATAGCCCATATGGTAATGGTAAAAAGGAAAATGGACTGTGTTTATGTAGTAGCTTTATCCAAAGCGCTTTACAATTAATGCCTCTCATTCCCCCATTCACTCACACTCACACACCAATGGCAAAAGGCTGCCATGCAAGGCACCAACTGGCTCGTAATGAGCAATTTGCGGTTAAGCGTCTTGCTGAGGGATGGTTTGACACAACCCGGGAGGGGGACGATGACCCCGACAACCATTCATACCTCCTGAGTTAATGTCACCCCATCTGCTAAAACAGTTCTGGAACAATCTGTCAGGAACATACAGGACGTCATCACATAGGAATTCATTCCACTCACTAAACAGAGAAGACAAGAAAGAAACAAATATGACCACTATTACTTTCTATATATAGCCAGCCTCTAAATGCAAGTAGCATAAAGTAAATTCCTGTTAATGATCTGATTAGAAAAATCTTCTGACACACGGGACAAAGGCTGTTGTGTCTGTCAGTCTTAGTACAGAAAACCTTTAATAAGTGGGCTCAGACTTTCAAATCATTGCTAAATAATATATGGGAGCACATTAAAAATGAAGAACTTAAATTAACAGCCTAAAAGCCATGAGCACAGACCAAGACAAACTGGGGGGGGGGTTGGTGCAATATTCCATTAACAATCAATGTACTGCAGTAATGAACAATAGGACTGTAGATGTGTGTTATGACATTAATAATAATAACAATAATAATAATAACAACAACAACAATGAAGTAAATACCTTTTTATTCATCCAAAGATGCTGTACAGACTAATAACCAAAATGGTGTGACTAATGGAACACTTGGTGCCAGTAAGAGACCTCCTGATCCAGAAACTGAAGATGTGGTGATGTGCTGATAAAGACCCATTTTATGTAAACTCAATGTCCACCTACATACCAAACTTTTAATACTGTGAGCAAAACAAGCCTTTCTTATTATTCCACTCGCTGAGCCCCCAAGATATTTAAGCCCTGAGTACTGTCACACAACACAGCCAGGTGGTCATTCAAAAGAAGAGCCTGGAGAGGTTTGAGGCAAGACTTGAAGTTGTCAACGAATGGAAAGTAACAGGTAATGAGGAGATTCGTTTTTTTGTTCTTAACCTTTCAATGTGTGAGATCACAAAATGCGATAAGAATGTTCTTAACAGAACATTCAAATGCTGATGTAACAATCACTCCTAATTATAGACCAGACCGGCAACACGTCACCGCCGAATCCACGCCCCTTCTTGGGGGCAAGCATAATACAGCGAGAATAGGATATTTTACCTAAATTAGCTACTATCTTTTGACAACAATACCATTTTCTTTTCTTACATTACGATAAGCTGAAAGTCTTTTGAGCATTTCCATACCAAGTTGACATTTTTATGATAAGTAGTTTTTGAGAACGAGAGCTTTGTTTGACACCTGTGCTAGTTTCCATCCGGCAAGTCCAGCTGTAGCTGACGTTACGTTAAATCACTTCAATACATTCTCACCAAACAGACAGCAGTGGATAAATAGATAACTTCATACATAAATTAACTTCTTAACTGAACATTTAGTACTGATAATTGTAAGCAATGGAGTTCTAGAACACTGACATAGAAATTAGAAAATGTAATTCCATTTTCTCAGGGTTAATTCTGCAATTGGGAGCCAGTACAGGCCTTGATGGGATCTTTATGTGAGTCCATTGCTGATAAGTCTGCACAGAACTCAAAAAGTGAAGAACAGAGGGAAATGATGTGCTGTAAGAAACATTAAGGTCCTGTGCAAAATATAAAACCGCCCTACTTAGAAGAAGACACCCTCAGCCCAAAGAAGCCGATTTATGTGCTCACATCTCAGAAGGAGGGGGAAGGAAGAAGTAGAATAAAGAGATTACACATTTCGGCATTTAGCAGATGCCCTTATCTACAGCGACTAATTCATTTTACTTTTTTTTTTTAACTGCAATCTGTTTAAACAGCTGGATATTCCGGTGAATAAATTCATGATAAGTCGCTTAGCTCAAGGGTACAACATGTCATACGTTTTCCAGGCAGTTTGCAGACCAGTCCGTTGGATAGAGCACTTTGCGCCATACTTAAAGGACACTAAATGGACCCCTTTCCCTATTCCACGTCGATGTGGAAGCAAGCTGTGCTGTAGGTGATATGCAGAGTCACGTTACTCTCAAAGCCAAGCCTTCCTCATCCTTTCATATCGGTCGTGATTTTGCCTGTGTTTATCGGCTTTACTTGGTCCTAAATCCACTAATTCCACTAGTAATCCAATCATCCACAGCAGACCTAGGTCTGATGTACGGTTGAAGATCATTTGGTCATGGGCAAGCAGCTCACTGAGGATATTTCCATTCTTCAAACAAAGTGAAACCCTTCTGAAAGACACGATGCAGTGACAGTAACCAATCATAAAGGCCAGATGGAATATTCTGGAATTAACTATCTGTATGAGCACTGGTATTCAGGATTAGATTCAGGTTACATTATTACACCATTGGCATTTGGCAGACGCTCTTATCCAGAGCGACATACAGTTGATTAGACTAAGCAGGAGACAATCCTCCCCTGGAGCAATGCAGGGTTAAGGGCCTTGCTCAAGGGCCCAACGGCTGTGCGGATCTTATTGTGGCTACACCGGGATTAGGACCACCGACCTTGTCCCAGTCATTTACCTTAACCACTATGCTACAGGCCACCCCTTGTGACCCAGGTGAGGTCACATCCCTTCCTGAAAGGGAGCCTGACAGGGGAGCACCACTGAGATAGGGGTTTTTCTCCCCACTAGGGAGTTTTTAAAATTGCATTGAATTGAATTGAATTGTAGGCCAAAGCCCCATTTCCTCACGTCCAGAGACAATTGGAGGTTAGACCTGCTGGTTTGGAGTCAATTCCATTCCTGTTCGGTCGATTCAAGAATTGAGTCAAAACGATATTAATGAATCGAAGTGTGTCCATAGAGTTCTATGAGGATTTCTCAATTGAATCAATTGAATCAATTCATTTTCTGAACTGCAATGAGTTTATTGAAATGGGCTTGAGCCACCTGAGCACAAACACTGGTGTCCCTGGTGTCTACCACCAATATATGGAGCAGACTATGTCAGGCTTGGCTGGCTAAAACAAAACAGTTGAGACAAGTTAGGGGCAGGTTAATGACCACCGTAAGGTGACACCGACACCACACAGACAAAAATACACCCTCCACCCCGCAAGGCCTCCTGACCACACTCGTGAGACATCTTTGTAGAATATTATGATGAATGTTAGCATGTGAATCACAAGATCTAATCATCCGCTGCGTTGCAAAATCAGCCTTTAGGGCATGCAATGAGACAGGGCCTAAAGATACCCAAGAAGCCACACGTAACGTCACAAATCAAAACACGACAGGTTCTACAGAGCAGTCTGTGAAACGCCAAAGGCTTCCGACAGAAATGCTTTATAATAACAACCCATGGAGCCAACTCCCATTTCATTCAGTCAATTTGAGAATTAGTGAAAAATGTGATTTACAAAATTGGCAAAAATATTCTATGAGGACTTCTACAATTAATTATTCATTTTAAATTATTTGAATTTCAATCCATTTCCTGGTTTGATTGTTTTGGAATCTCGGAGATAATCTAACTGCGGTCAACATTTATAGATGAAACTCAACCAATCAGTTTCACCGAATCTAAATTCCTGGTTGCCAAAAGATCATCATATCATTGTCATATAAGAAATAATATAAAATCCATTAGTTGACGGAACCTGAAGGTACGCAGTCAAACCCAGAATTATGTTGTATATTTTATGGGGTTTAGACCAATAATGAGGTTTATCTGAGTGTGGAAAACAACAACATTTCAGGGAAAGGAAACGACTGAAAGTTTGTTCTTGGCGTCCTTACAGAGAGAACAAACAACGCCAGCGTCCTGTTTAAAGAAATCTAGCTTAGTCTTTGTTCCAGGGTGTTCTTATTTATTTTAGCAAGGCGCTCGGTCCTTGTAGATGTTTATATTCTTTAGCATGTTTACCCACTCTACTACTAACAGACAATTCGAAAAGCTCCTGCAAAGCTTCATTGCCCGACAGAATGACAGGCAATGAAAGGTTAGAAAAACAACCAACACTCCACCAGGCCACAACCGAGGAACAGTATGAAGTTACTAAACAAAGGCTTAGACTACAGTTTTCCAACCTCCATAAAGTGGTTTCTAAGCCATTAATGTGCAGACGATAACTACTTTGGGGAACTGTTCGGCCCTGTCAGTAACCAATGACCATGGGAACGCAGAAAGACGTGCAAAATACAGATCTCATGCTCTGAGCACTCACGTTGTCTTCATATCCGCAGAACTATAGCAAACACTGTACACAACTTTCCCCCCCAAACAAATGATAAACAATGTATTCTGATCTCCACTTTACCAAATATAATACCACAGCAATTAATTTCTCCTGTTTTTACCTGTGGGTAAACTGCTAGAGAGGTTTTTTATGATGATAGCCAATTTTTGCTTGTAATTCTATAAACACTCAGTGAACACTTTATCAGGTATTTATTGCATTTTTTTAGAGTTAATTATTCTGCTACTGTAGCCTATCCACTTTGAGGTTTGATGCATTGTATGTTCCTACCTGTCAGCTTCGATCAGTCTAGACCTTCTCCTCTGACCTCACTCATTAACAACACGTTTCTGCCCGCAGAACTGCTGCTCACTGGATGTTTTTTTGTTTTTCGCACCATTCTCCGCAAACTCCAGAGACTGCTGTGTGTGGAGATCAGGAGATCAGCAGTTTTTGAGATACTCAAACCACCATTTCTGGCACCAACAATCATTCCACAGTCAAAGTTACTTAGATCACATTTCTTCATGACATTTGGTCTGAAAAACAACTGAACTTCTTGACCACATCTGCATGCTCTTATGTATTTAGATTAAATGATTGGTAGATTAAATATTTGCCTTAACAAGCTGGTGTAAAGGTCTACTGAATAAAGTGACCAATGAGCGTACATAGTATATTCTGAATAAGCCAATGGAACTGCAGTTATACTCAGGAGACATACAAGCTCTCAAATCAGCCCTCACTTCTCAAATATTCAAAAGCACACCACTTCAGGCCAGTTCACAGTCTCGCAGCAAAGCACTGCTGCAACCAGGGACGTGCAACGGATGTTTATAATCTGGGTGACTCGAGTGCGTTTATATATTTTTGCAAAGGACAACAACTACGTAGAGTGACGCAAAGGCTACGTAAATCGACAATAGAACTTTCACAAACATTTAGCAATTTCAGTAATAAACTGACCTTTAGGCTCAACCTACCTCAAATTCACACACCTCACAAGTCTTGTAGCACCTATTTTTTTCCATCTCTGTCCCTTTCACTTTAGCCATATCCCCGCGCCCTCTCCTCCCTGCCTTCTCCAGGGCCTACGGTGTCCAGCATACAGCCCTGCACGACTGCGAAAATATCAACGCTAAAGTGGCTTTGTGAGGCACGACAACCTGGAAGCAAATGGCACAATTTTATTGAGCAGCTGACTGAGTCAACGGTAGTTCCATTCATTTTAACGATGAGCACTCACATTAACCTTCAGTCTATCTTCAGCAGAGAGAGCTACAGCGGTAAGTGACTGTCCAGGGTGACAACCTGTTGGGTGATTGCTGCCGTTTGATTGAGGGACTGACCGAACCACTATAAAGTGACTAGTAACCGCACTTTCAGAAGCATTGGCTCAAGTGGCAGGAGACCCAGGATTTAATTTCTCCCCATTTTCACTCCCCCCATCCTGTTTATTAAGTAATTCTTACAAAGCTGGTCTCAGGTGTTGTCACATTACATTATAGTCATTTAGCAGACGCTCTTATCTGGAGAAACGTACAATAAAGTGCAATTCAGAACTAGGGACGAGTGCATTGGAAAATACAATTCAAAGTCCTTGAGTGATTACCTTGGGGGGTTTTATTTCCAGATTGCTCAGTTGGTCTCAGCAGTTTCTTTCAAAAGTAAGTAAAGGTAAGTAAAGTCAATATCAACACAGCTAGCCATTATCAAAAACATAATTTCTTGTCCTAGCGTTAATGGCAACACTTCATCCTGACACCAAGTGATTTTTTTGTAGACTGATCTGACTGAAAAAGACTATCTACTTTTATCCATCTACATTTTCCCATTGCAGCTTCTAAAAGCATTCACTGTGTTGTATGTGAGATCCTTTAAAAATAAAGCAAGAAATTACCAGCGGAGAACGCACAAAGTAATAGATCCATTAGAAACTGTTTTCTGAGTGTAGTCCTAACTAATAAGGCCAAAGACTGGACAGTTTCAATTTCAGTCACAAAGTAAGCGTTCAGTCGACACATCAACTCACCCTTTCCCAAAACTGTAGTCATTCCACGTAGCTCCCTTTCTGAAGCACGGCAGAATGCAGACACACGTACTGCTTATGTAAAAGGAGAATAGGGGCTGAACGACCAGTACTTACAGCGTTCATATGATACCAAACCCTCCCCCCAAATAAGACGCCATTATACACCAGTCCCAGAAATACAATTGACATAAACCTTGAGATAATGATGACCATTTTTCCTGCCCAAAATGGAGTTGGTGAGACTGCGTCTGTGCAGCTTCTAAAGGCCCGGAGCCCCGTCTGACAGAGCGGGAAGCTGCTGCCTACAGTGCAGCCGCTCAGAGGCATCTCGCCAGCATCGACTGCCGGCTGATTAAAAAGCACTCCTGTTGCCCTCGTGTCTAGCACATACCAGAAAATGAATAAAACTCCTTCTCCTTCCTCTGCTCAGATCATTCTGGTGACAGAACCAGGACGCTGGAAGCTGTGCTGTCATATTAGCTCCTATCTCTCAGAAAATATCATTAAAAAAGAAAGGACAAAATGCCACTGTCCTCCCAAGTGATGAAAATTGCTACCTCCTTGCATCAGGGCGTCTGTCGAGTGGGACCGTTTTGTTTCCCCCGCCATTCAGCTCAGGATGGACATGCGGTTCTGCGCCGAGAGCTCTCTGTGTGTGCCCATTTATGCTTCCCCTGAGCATCGGTCAATGAATGAATCGCGGGTCTCTTAGCATCCCGTTAGCCTTCGCATTCTTATCCCCGCACAGGCTACCATGACAATAACCAGGGTTTGGAACAATTCCATTTCAACTGAGGAATGAATGCCCACAGAGCATTACAGACACTTCAAGTCATTTCCTGAACTGGCGTGGAATTGATACCAACCCGGAAAAAAACACTGGATTTCATGAAGGCAGGCAGCATTTAGCTTGACTCACAACTGGTTCCATGCAGCCAAAACAGGTGTGCTTTAAAGGTACAATAAGTAATTTTGAACTTCTAATGGTCAAGAGAGGAATTGCAGCAATGGAGACCCTCAAACTACAATACTGTTTAGCCCTCAGCTATACAATGTCTTGGTACAGAGTATTGGTCTGTCAACTATATATTTTGAAACCGAAATTTAAGGACACAGGCAGAGGGTGAGTCAACATGTCAGTGAGGCTTTTTCAACGATAGAAAGAGATTTACAATGGTCTTGTTTTAACAATGTTTTAACACAAAAATCTTACCTATTGTACCTTTAACTGGAATATCTTAATATTTCCATTATTCTGGAACAAAAAGAAGGGATTAAAAGGAAAAACAACAAACATTGAAATGGGTGACTATGTACAAAAAGTGTACCCTTTAATAAAAGCTGAGAATGTGCACTTTTGGGGGAAAAAAAGAAGAAAAATTAGAGACAACATACAGTAAATAATCAAGAAACCTCTGATAAATGCCACGTCTTGTGCTGAGCTAATTAATCGAATGATGAATGATGTCTTATGAGGGCAACATGGCATGACTGAATGAACACTGGGAGATAGCCCCCTGTGGATGAGATACTTACATGATCTCCCAGACACTTTATCTTACACAGTGACAATTGAGCATATGGATCAGGAACTCGCCCACACACACACACACCCCAAAGGCCCCTGGGAGGACAGAGGAGGAGGTATGTCAGGCCAATGTGGAGTATGTGACATTACTTAATGTCCAGTTCTAAAATTGACTCCGCCGGGCAGCTGAGAAGGAGACCCTGCCGGGCCAGGACCTCCAGTGGCTCCCGGCCGGGGTCCGGTGGAAAGGTTGAGCGTCAGATCCTATCAGCCCAGCTCAACGGAATCCCTGCTCCAAACAACAGCCTTACCATGAGAGTTATTTACAGTTATTTAGCTGACGCTTCTATCCAAAGCAATTTACAGTTGATTATAATAAGGAGGTGGCAATCCACCCTAGAGCAATTTGGGGTTAAGGGCCTTGCACAATGGCCAAATACAGTGGGCACCAGAATTACTGGCACCCATGTTTTATTTTCCAAAATGCATAAAGTAGTGCATTTTATTAATTATTCAATGGAATCAACCAAAGTGTCACATCTAAATCCTTTATCTAAAATCCTTTCTAATTAAAGGTACAATAGGTAATTTCGGACTCCTAATGGTCAGGAGAAGAATAGCAGCAACAAACACTTTCAAACCACAACACTGTTTATCCCTCCCCCTTCTTTATGAACGCGCTTTGGCTGTGGCAATTATGTTTTTTTCCTTTTTTCTCCCAATTTGGTAGCCAATTGTACCCCGTCTAATTCAATTAGAGCTAGTATTAGATACACCGCCCATACCCCATCCCTCGGCGGCCCTACGAGAGCAACACGCCTTCTTCAAGCCATCTCGCCACATGCTGGTAACCGTGATTCCGAGGCGCCCGAGGTGCTTTTTGTGCGGCGATCTACTAACCCTGCCAAGTCCCTCCCCCTGGAGCAGCGAGCCAATTATGCTGCTCCACGTGAGCCGGCCAAACTTGGCTTTTGGCTGGACCAAGAATTGAATCCCGGTCCCGGTCAGGTGTGCAACTGCAGCGAACTGCAACCGCAAGCCTGTTGCGCCACCGCAGCCCGTAACTTATGTTTTAATGCAAAAATCTTACCTATTATAAAAGCAGAATGTCCAAACACTTTCACTTGTTTTTTTCTCCTTCAGGCCAACCATAGAAGCCTTTACAGAATGAAGGCATAATACAGCCACGGCCATTCTAAAGGTTCGTCCACTGAAGAAGAAATTAATGTGACCTCTTTTCCAAAGCTTCCTCTTAAGGGCAGCTTTACATTAAGAGATTTATGCACATTTTCAGCCTGCGCTAAGTGATCGCGTGACTCAGGGCACTACAAACCAAAATGGCTGCCAATTCAAAGGCAAGCCAGCATTCTCATGAAACAACCCAGTTAGCCAACGGGATGAACCCAAACATCTGGAGTGGAATCCCAAGCCCCTACCCCTCTTTAACAGCCCATGAGAGTTAACTGCTTGCGAGTAACCAAATCTGCACTCGTTTGGTTTTAGGGTTTGTTATTTCCTACCAATAAGAAGAGCAGGCCTGATTCTGTAGAGCAAGATAACCATACGTCATCGTTTGGAGGCATGTATGCCGGCATGGACCATGCTGTATTTTCTGCTTGGTCTACATAGACACGTTGAAATCATACACTATCACAAAGCAA
>NW_026911157.1:20000-28550 GCF_963692335.1 Osmerus eperlanus | reverse complement strand
TGATCATCTTGATGTAAACATGCTTTGTTGTACTGTGGACATCAGAATTATTGATAACCTTGTATTATTCATATACGCTTTATTTTCCAACATGTGTAAAGTAATGCGTTTTATTTTTTTTGTACCCATTACCCGACTTGCAATGATCAATAACCATCTGGGTCTTCTGAATTCAGTTCTTTGGCTTATCCCATGCTGATGGTTGACAAAGGGATTTTACATGCTTGTTACCTCATTTTTATACTCCAGTGAAACAGATAGTGGTGGAATGACACAATATAGTTCCTTTAGACTGAGATCAAGTAAATTAAAATTAATCTCTAGTATTGTATTGCCAATTTCATTTAAATTTTTTATTTTGGCATCTGTTGCTTTCAGAAAAAAATAGATTACAAAATAAAAAACATTCAAATATGAGACTAAATGCATTGAAATAAAAGTATATCATTTTCCTGTATGGTTGAACATAAAATCTAGATCCATGTTGTTTACTATATGCAGGCTTTTTTCTCCATTTCTATTAAGAGTGCCAATAATTCTGGAGCACACTCTACTTTTATGTTACACAGCTACTGCATGTCAGCCAATAGCGGGTGTTGGAAAGGTGTCAGCAGTTTATTTTACAAGGGTGGGGGTCCTGAACTCTGGTCGGTCAATTGGGTCATTTTCCTTGAGCGTATCTAAACTCCTGCACATTCCAGGAGTGGCCTAGTGCCTTCACGTTTAGTGACGCAGACGTGGCATCCGCAGCAGGGGAAGGTTCAGGAACGTCAGGAGTAATTAAACACGCTTAGTATGATGGGAGAGGGGGGGGTGGGTGGGGTTGCCAGGCACGTGTGTGCGCACTCTCACGCTTAACAAACTCAGCAACCGTAGGTCACTGCTGCTCAGGTCACGCTACGCCGATACCACTAATTCCGGGAACTGTGGGATTAGCTGCTTTTAGCGTCCCCGCTCCAGGAAGGGGGTATGACTTGTCAGCTCACGGCCTGACCTCGGGCCCTCTGAGTGACTAGTGCTCTTTGGTCTTCTCCCCTGGATTCTGGAGGTTAAGGTGGTTGAGATAAACCGAAGTCACTGGGCCACCATCCGCGCTGCCTGGATTAACGGTGCACAGCCGACACGTCACACACTGACAGCTGCCTCAGGGGTCAAAGGGTACCTGACTGCTGCCAAAACAGCTCTACTATTTTCTTCTTTTCATTCACATCTGATTTAGCTGAATTTGCAGAATGGTCAGAATCGGAGGTGTGCATGAAAACACAACCACAACTCAATTTCTGATCTTCGTTTTCTTTTTTTTCCATTCTTGAGGAGGGGTGGTGATTTTGTTGATTTCCTTAAATGACAGACAGGGGTGTCTCTACCCTCACAGCTACAAGCACAGCCATCTCTTTATCCATTTCCTCCATAAAATGACAGGGTTATAACAAAAATGTTAGAACATTAAAAAATGACCATCGACATTTTAAGTACACTGCTGCAGCACAAGTCACCATTCTCGCGACAATTAATCAAGGAGAGGAGAAATTAATCGATGAGGTCTCTACAGCTGTAAGGACGGAAAAGCTACTAAACCACAGCCCTGATTCTGTGTAAAAAGGGAAAGTGGGCCTGAATAATGAGCCAATCCACATTGAGCATGCTGGTCCAATGAAAGGAGAAAAAACTGAAGCCATTCAGAGTGATAAATATGCGATAATCAGGAAGGGGGCAAATAGTTTTTTCACAGCACTGTATATGATATGATATTTTGGCCATATCGCCCAGGCGTCAATGAGGGATCGCCGAATATAAACAGGAGTTTCAACTAAAAATCATACTGTACATGTTTTCATTTTTACATTAGTGAAGAGCTGTAAGTAAAGCTAGAAGTGCATTTCTAATATTAATGCAATTCTCAGTGTAATAAAAGCAAAATGTAAATGTGATACTAAATGAGTCAGGAGTGCTTGTTAACCAGCCAGCTCTTATGAATTACAAATCTCCAGTGGCCCATTTTGCCAGATTTCTAAAATAATAAAAAACAAAATTATGGGCATTTAGGAACACCCTGTTGTTGTATTAAACAAAATAAGGTTTATATAAATGCATATAATGTTTCTTAAACACTGAGTGCATTTCTCACAATAATAATACACGTTAATACATTTGGAAGAAAGTTTCTTTTGGAACCCAGGAGCTTCAAAATGTATGTTCCGTTTCACAAGTGCACATATTTATATTGTTTCACAAATGTATAAACGTATAATATTTCTGTGAATAATGCACTCATTGTTTTAGAAACAATTTCAGAAACATTATATGCATACTTTCTAAAAGCCCTTAATAAGTATGGCCGTATAAAAATGCAGCATAAAAAGGCTCTTAAATAAAGTGTGACCAAGATCATACTTTCTGCTCCTGGCAGTGCAATACAATCCCCTTATGTTCAGGAAGTATTTCATTCAGTAAACACAAGGCGAGACTGATTAATGAAGGAAGTGAGTATTTGATTTATAAGAATAATAATTATCCTACTGTTGGTGATTGCATACAGAGGTAGCCGGCGCATAATCTGTATATTTGTTAGAAGATTAGAACATGCAGGGATATAATTTAAGGCTGGCACAAAGCAGACTTATTTGGGGGGCCCAGGGAAGTCTGGGGGTGGTGTTCTTTTGTCTTACTTCACTCTGTCTGGGGATGGTGTAACATCCGTGCTGTTACTGGAAGAGGAGAAATAAGGGAGAGAGGTTATAGCAGGGAGGAGTGGAGACTATTCTTTTTTTTCCTGCTGCAAGAAAAATCCCCCATCCCCCTTTCCCTAATTAGATTTATTTTAAGGGTTCCACCAACCAAAGTGCTCCCCGCTCACCAGCTTGAGTTTCCGGGGCCTTCTACTCCTTGGTCTACCCTGCAAACCGTGACCTTGGACTTATACGGCTCTCTCCGCTTTCTGAGTGGTTTTGAGATATCGAACTTCAAAGACATCAAAGTGAATGGGCTCCAAGAAGATACAATCTTTAAAATTGTGTATTTCTTTCATACTTTTACACAGTATTTTTGTGTAACACTATATACATATATTTAGGGCCCTATAAACAACACATTTATGACACTAACTAATTTTTGTCATATTTCGAGCGCAAGGGGTGCAAGTGCAATTTTCCAAATTTCACAGGAGAGCAAAAACAATTGTTTGAATGAATCAAGTTTTTTGGGATGAGTCTTTAGGTTTTTCCTCTTTATTTCAATGTAGTGAAGGATGGCACAACCTATATCTTGCCAGTCTTGCCTTCTTTTGATATATAACACTCATTTTGGCCCAAAATGTCACTTACGTCCCTTGCGTACCAAACCCTGAAATTATGTCAGTAAGAATCTTATAATTCAAAGGTTTTGAACCTCTCAAGTGCATTTTCCTGAAACAAAGTGAAGCTTAACTGACTGGCGGCGCGACCCTGAGCAACCCCGGGCACGACCTTGAGCAACCCCGGGCACGACCTTGAGCAACCCCGGGCACGACCTTGAGCAACCCCGGGCGCGACCTTGAGCAACCCTGGGCACGACCTTGAGCAACCCCGGGCACGACCTTGAGCAACCCCGGGCGCGACCTTGAGCAGCCCCGGGCGCGACCTTGAGCAACCCCGGGCGCGACCTTGAGCAGCCCCGGCGCGACCTTGAGTGCTTTACCTGCGCAGGCTGGGGTCCAGCTGCGCGTCCTCGGTGATGAGCTCGGCCTCGCTCTGGGCGATCCTCATGGCGAGCTCGCGGTCGCGGCGCTCCTGCTCCACGACGGTCTGCCGCTGGTTCTCCTCTTCCCGCTCCGCGGCTAGCTGCATCTCCATGTCCGCCTGCGGCACGTCAAAGGTACAACAGGTAAGATTTTTGTGTTAAAACATTGTTACAAGACTATTGTAAATCCCTTCCTATCATTGAAAAAGGCTGACTGCCAACACCATTCAACATACAGTATCTTCACAAGCACAAAGCATAAATGCGACCATTTCAGGTATTAAAATCAAATGGTAATTTAAATACAGAAAAATTATGACTGCTGAAGATAGTTCGGACCTATAATTGTAATAATTTGTTATCTAGCTGATGCTTTTATCCAAAGCAATTTACAGTTGATTACACCAAGCAGGGGACAATCCAGCCTGGAGCAATGCAGGGTTAAGGTCCTTCCTCAACCTTTTGAGTCCACTAGGCTACAGGCTGCCTCACATGGACCTGGATATGTATTACAGGCCTAGCTGACTTCAACAAGTTTACCTAACGCTATCTCCAAGTGCTGACCAAGAGGGATTACCACTGCATGCCAGGAACTTGATCATGATCATGCTTGCTGTGCTATCACAAGCCTTGAATAAGATTCATTACCACAGTCAGAGCGCTAATGACCTTGCGCTGCAGAGAGTGTAGACTGTACAACAAGGGAAATCTTCTGCTTTAACCCCATCCACTCTGCCCCCTTACGGTTGAGTCGTTGACGTCTCAAAGTATTGTTGCGTTTATATTTATATCATACAAAAAACTGCGACTCCAATTTAAATATGATGCAGATTTGTTTGAAAATCCTTTGAGTAATCCTTTTAGGAGAGCTCTTTGAACACTTTGGGCATGCTTTAAAGAAACATACTCTCATATGTTAATAAAACACATGTGAAGGTTCACTGTCTTTAAATTCAGGATGAAAAAATCTTTAAAAAATGTATTTATAAAAATACGCTTTTCTGATTACTCAGGTGTCTGGACAAAAAGATATGCAGCTGTTTTGTATTTGGACACATCTGGGGACATTTTGGGAAAACTTTTGAGATATTAACTCTTTTATACGTAGAAATTATGGGGGGGGGCAAAATGGAAAGGGCTAAGGTCATATTTCTTTGACCCTGGAACAGTCATTTTGTGTCAAACTGGAGCAAAAGGCACTAAACCAAAAAACTAGGTCAGGTAGGGGAAGAAACTCCAAAGAGTCAAAGTAAATAGAATTCTGCCAGCCACAAACCGTGGCAGAGAATAATTCAGATGGAAGAGGCAGACTTTCTGAAGTTCCAAGCCATGGGTTTAGAGTTTGAGAGCTGAAAAAGGTCTTTTGAAGGAAGCTTATGAAAGTCATGAAGGATGACAGTTTTCAGCTGGTGAGATAGGGCAACTTCACTGCTGGAAGCTTCAGCGTGAAACATAAATGTCAAAGTGCAGACGTATGGGTTTCAAAATGAGAAGGAAAAAAAACCTTTATGAACTGGCCTTGGGCCATAGATTTAGATTTCCAACTAATCTGGTGGCATGACAGAGTAGGTGGACAGAAGATGGGTGGACAGGAAGATATGCAAGGGGGCAGACAGAGGTCTGGCTCAAGGAAGGAAGTTGGGGCTACGCAGAAGCCAGATGCCATCACCTAGTGGTCACTGAGGGAGAGCAGCCAAGGGCATAACCAGCACCATGCCCATGGGTGGGGGTGTGGGGTTGGGGGGGGGGGGAGCGGTTAATGTCTAAACAAAAATAACAAAATCAAAGAGAGGAATTCTCTGCTGACAGGAACACAAGGGAGGCCAAACATCTTACTTACACACGTATCCAAAAACTCACCTGTAAGCTGCGTTCCTCCTCCTCCCTCTTTCTCCTCTCCTCTTCCTCCTGCTTTCTCTTCAATTCAATCTCTGCTTTCCTGCATGGGGGTGGGGCGGAGGTGCAAGGCATCACTTAGCGCCAAGAGTCGAGTGTTAGCAGAAGGAACCAAACTGTGTCATCTGAACTCCCAAGGACACCCAAAATCATTTACAGATTTAAAGCAATAGGACGTGAATCAGGACCTACAGTGAGGTGCAGCTGCTACACCGCAGCGCGATGTTTACCGGACCGAGCTTCTCGCATGATGCATGACACATTTTGTCACCTAACCTCCGTTGTGTCCTGGAGCAAGGTCGCCTTAATGCGAACGGTAAATATAGTAAATATTCAGCTTTATAAACAGACTATATGCGAACCCAGTAAGTCTGCCAGGATACAAGCAAATAAATAACAATAACAACAATGCTGAACTTTAGGCTCCAGCCTATTTCATCCCGGGGCTTCAATGAAAGGACCTTGTAGAAAAAAATTGAACGCCGCCAACTTCCCCAGTCGTATCTTCAGAACGGGGGAATTAGCCTCCTGTTGATTACAGCTACCACGGCTCTATCAAGGCCTCACAACACCGTTCCACTCAAAGAAGCCGATATTTACGGCGTCGCCCTTGAGCGGTGGGGGGGGGGGTGCGATTCCAGGTGAGCGAGCGAAGTGCGAGCATTCGCCGGGGGAAACGTAAAGCACAGGCTGACACCTTTAATGCCCCGGAGCATCGGTTTGGAGACAAACAGGATATGAGAAGCGCCGAAGGAGGCAGGGCGACAGACGGGCGTGACGTACAGACGGCGCTCCTCTTCCTCCTGCCGCCGGTGCCTGTCCTCTTCCTCGCGGCGAGCTTTCTCCGCTCCATGTCCTCCTGGATGCGACGGAGACGTTCGCTCTCCTCCTCCTCCTGCTTCTTCTTCTGCATGGAGCCCAGGAGCTCTTCGGAGCGCTTCACCAGGCGCTGGTACTCGGCGTCGATCTCCGCCCGCGTCATCACGGTGGCCTGAAGGGGGAGAGACGTGAGCCTCGTTCAGCTATTATACCATTCAATCCATTATTATACAAACCTTGCGGTAAAATGTGTTTTTTTGCGGTCAACTTTTTTAGTGTAGGAAACAGAAAAAAGCTATTATAAAACCCTCACCCTGGAAAACAAACTCCCCGCCACCTCTCCCATGGCGACCCCCACCCCACCCCACGCTCTGGGCCATAACACAAGGACAGAACCCAACGAATTGCCCAAAAATGAATAAAGACCTATTATCAGCAGCTGCCGAATGACAGGCATCCAATTTCCTATGGCCAGCCCCATGAATCCGAGCGCCTGATGTTCCCACACAAATAAATTGATAAAACCCATTCACCCGATGAATTGCAGTAAAATACTACAACAGTGTATGCGATTCTGTGTCATCTGGTTTGATTTAATCTTACACAGTGGGATACAGCAGGTTGAACAGCATATTGGTGATTGGTGGTATCATGTTAAAAATCACTGGGTGTTTCTCTCTAAGGCCCAGTGAATTTCAGAATGTCTTCCATAAAATATATACAGGTGTACAACTAGATATCAAAGAGGCAAGTTAGAAAAGTGTGTTTGTGTGGGATTCCCATATATGGCATATATAAGTATATTTGGTATTTATTTTGTTTACTTCTGCTGCTGTAGCCTAACCACTTCGAAGTTTGACACATTATGTGTTCAGAGATGCTCTACTGCATACCACTGTTGTAATGCATGGTAATTTGTGTTCCTGTCACCTTCCTGTCAGCTTTGACCAGTTTGGCCATTCTCCTCTAACGTCTCTCATTAACAAGGCATTTCTGTTTGCCGAACTGCTGCTCACTGTTTGTTTTGTGAACCATTATTTGCTCTAGTCTAGATACTAGTGTTTGTGAAAATCCCAGGAGATTAGCAGTTTCTGAGATACTCAAACCACCCTGTCTGCCACCAACAACCATTCCACGGTCAAAGTCACTTAGATCTCATTTTTTCCCCATTCTGATGGTTGATGTGAACATTAACTGAAGCTCCTGACCCGTATCTACATGATTGTCTGCACTGCACTGCTGCCACACAATGGGCTGATTAGATACTTGAATAAGTAGGTGCAATAAAATAAAAATGTCCCTAATAATGTGCTTGGTGAGTGTATGTCCATATATTAGATTTCCGAATTGGAGTCCACTGAACAAATAATATTCTTACTCTTTAGTTGCTGTCTGGGAGCTTTCAGGCCTATGGGCAATAACAGACTGACCTACAGGCATGCACAGATGAAGGCTGATGGGTAAACTGTGTGTTACTGTCATCAAACTAGTTTATAAACCTGGTTTGCAGGGACTTCTGGGGAATGTTCTTGAACTATTTCTTTAATGCATTCACTTTATTGACTGATCAGAAATAAAGTGCCTTGCCTTCGGTATACATTTTGCTTGCGATTTACGCATTTGCAAGCCAATACAATGGGGGCACTTGGCTCAGCTCCTGCTGTATAATCAACCTGAGAGAGAGGGACACATCGAGTATGATGACACTGAACCCCCCCGCCCTCACCGGATTCCGCCCTTACGCACATAAAATGTGAAGGGAAGCTTCTGGAAAACATCCAAATTCATTAGCAAACCAGATGAAATACAGCAGAAAGTCCTGTCACAGTTGGAATCAGTCGTCTCAGTGTTGATGGAGTGGGGGCGGATATGGAAATATGGATGTATATGACTCACCTCAATGGTGGGAGGTTGGGGGTCTGGGGTGTTTGATGGATTATTATTTAAGGGCTTCAGGTGGAAAGCAAGGAACGGAGATAAACAAACGCGCACGCGCACGCGCACACACACACACACACAACAGTCCAAGAGGTTACGGAAGGACATACACTCGGGCAGCACGGCGTATTCAGCAAACATTACAAAAGTCCCCGCGACTGATCAAGAGGCAGGATGCTA
>NW_026911157.1:0-17500 GCF_963692335.1 Osmerus eperlanus | reverse complement strand
GGGGGGCGAGTCTTTTTTTCTTTTTTTTCTCTCAAAAATCACCCTTCAGGGGATCTTGTCAGCCCATGGAAAGTCTGACATTTTATTCAGTTAATATCTCATTTATCAGCAGCTTCGGGACTCTTTATTGGGCAGAGAGCATGTTGACTGCATTTCTCTTGCCCTGGTTAATGTCATTAAAAATAATCATTAACACAAGCGAGGGTCTTGGGAGCCAACTTTTGAAGTCATAAAATGGAAAACTCAACAAAACCATCCAATTAAAATAGAGGGACACACTCTGCAAGTCAAATGTATTTTCTACTTATTCCCAGTCTGACGGCTGAGCGCAAACAAAAGCTTGGTTTCCATTAAAATCGAAGGCGTTAATGGCATTTTATGGACAGGGTATATGCCCCTCTCTTCATTAGTAATCAGATAAACAAGAGTACTACTGGAGAAGAGGCAGAAGCAAAATCTTATTTGCTATGCATTGACAGTTTGCTGTGTGTGTGTGTGCGTGTGTGCGTGCATGCGTGCGTGCGTGCGTGTGTGTGTGTGAGCAAGTGCATAGGTGTAGTCAATCACAGACTGGAGGAGGGGTTGGGGGGAGGGGGTGAGTGCGATTCTACTGGGGGAGTAGGATGTAGAAATGTATCTTGGTTTGGTTTCTTGGTTTTGTTATCTATTAAGACATTATTTTTTTTTGAAGTTGTACTGTCTTTCTTTGGGGAATTGTTATAAGATATTCAGTGAGCTCCAAATGTTCGTTCAGACTGTCACCTTTAACTTGAGGGTATTTACAACTATATCATTGCATTCCTTTTTATACATATTCCCCAAATTTTAGTGGACCAAAAGTAATCAGACAATAGGTTTGTCAGCTGTTTCTGATTAGACGGGTGCATTCAATCACTCCTCTTGTGCAGGTATATGAGTTTTCAGTATCAAGTCTTGATTCCAGGGATTTGATTACATTTGCCTTAGTCTGATAGGTGAAGCGATTTCCTCTAGGGACAATAAACAATCTAATCTAAAATCTGATTTCTCACCAAGTCAACATTGGTGAGCCTAACACTATTGAAAGGCTGCAGGAGTAGAGAAATTGTTCTGGTGGTTAATCAGCCTGGTAATGGTACTACAGCTATATATTTATTAGCATTCTACATTGACCAGGAACCGTGATCATGATGCCCATGTATTTACGGCCAAATAAAGCTTTCCATTCTATTCTGTGGTGGAAACAGGTAGTCTTCAATTCGCCACTCTCCGACTGAACCGTGAACTCACCGTGGTTTGTGCTTCCTCCCGCACAGCCACATGCGGACCGTCTTCTGAATCTTAACACAGGCCTCCGCCCTGTAGCTCATCTTGTTCCTCACTGAGGGGAAGGGGGGGGGGTTCGTGCGGTAGGGAGGGAAAGAAAACAGGAGGCCGGTAAACGCCTAAAAACGACACATTCAAGCGCATCGTTCTTAGCCCACAGAAAAAGCACCCCTTCTCCGTTCCCGGCAGCCATTTTGTGAGTGCGCTTGTGATATTGTTTGTGTGTTTTTTCTCCCTGGTTAAAACAGACGAAGGGGAAAAAAAACAAAAAAACAGCAGGCCATTTTGCGGCGTGCCCGGAGTGGTTATGTGAGGCGAGGCAGCGCCTGCAGGAAAATCAATGGCCGCTTCGAAGTCACTGGGCTGTACATAACAGCATCTGATGTTCTCTCGGAAAACACAGCGTTTCGTGGCATTCTGTTAAATGGAAAAAATGTAATATGTTGGCATAGGCCAACCGAGGGGTTCAGGTGGATGATTTCAGAGTGTTTAAAAGTTTTATGAGGATTCGGAATTGGGAGATAACCTTCTTATTTATTTTTTTACAGAGACGGTCTTGGTGAACAAACAGTGGCCCCTGCAGCTTGGATGTGGTGCGGTCGGGTCGACCGTCGCTGACCTTGTGGGTCGGTAATACGGTACACACCTAAGGTGATAGGGGATTGGGGGATGATTCCTAAGCTTAATAACTGACAGCTTCCATCAAGGACACATTTAGACTCTTCCCGACTTTACTCTCAATTTTTCACGGTCATCTGTTTTTCCCACATTCCAAAGGGACAGAGAAAGTCACTTGTATTCAAACGGGTGCACACAGTGGAGTGGTGATGTACCAATGGCTCTGTTTTACACAGTTGGTGCCAGTTTGAACTCTCAGAATTCTGAGTGACAGCCAGATCAATCTTTTTCACTGGACATTCATTACACCCCGCCTTAAAACATAAAAGCCCCAGTTGATTGGTGAATCGTTTGAATGGATTTTGATAATAGACATATCAGGCTCCAATCAGGTTAACGGTTATTAGCGTGCGGACGGTGAGCACATTGAGGACGCACATGGTGGATCACAGCTGTACATATACTCAACGGACAGCAGGCCTTGCGGCGGTAGTCTCTCTTGACGACAGACAGGCGTCGTTATGCCGATACGTACGCTTGATGACAGACAGCGTGCACAGTGATATCGCATATCGCAGATGGTGGGCAGCAAACGTCACAGCGGTACGTATACAGCAGGCCGGTAGTTTCTCTCGTCGTCATGGCGATACGTACGCTTGATGACGGACAGCGAGCACCACTGGACCTTCTTCCAGCGGCTGCGGATGAGCCACTTGTTGACCCTCTTCACCAGCTCGGCCAGGTGCTCCGGGTCGGACTTCATGATCTGGTCGAACTCAGCGAACTGCGGAGAGAGGCAGAAACAGGGACTTCAGACACCACAAGCAGCTCCACAGGCAATACAGCTCAGTCTAACACCCACACGTCCATCCCATATCCATTCACCATTTATTCCTTCATTCAGTCATTACTCATTCAGCCGTTTCTCAAACCAGTCTCAAATATTGGAGACAGGTACGGAAAATAGTATTAATTCAAAAATTCTAAATGAATAAATCATGTAAATAATCACACAGATTGAATTAGTGCAGAAATAAAATCATGGCAGGAAAGCAATACAGTTACACTTAAGAAGAGTGGAATTATGGGGTATGGTTACATTATGATAATGCTACATTTTATGCACTGCTTTAACGCACAGATAAAATTGTTTAACTCATTTAACTTTATGATAATCTGACTGCTCCAAATGTGGGCCTGAATTATTCTCTTTTTAAAAGCCTGTACGCTCACTTAGCCCTGTTTTACAAACCACTCAGACCAGGATTCTCTTTGTTTTACGAGCGTGTAACAATTCGGCGGCAGCGACCCATTAAAACTACATTAACCATTACCTTCCCAGGCCGGAAGAACACCCGGGTCAGCCCAAATTTGTAGTCATTCTCGTTCAGACCCAGGGCCATGAACAAAGCCTGCGAGGGATAGAAGAGGGAGGTGGTCAGACTGCAGTGAAAGGAGTTGGTGCACGTTAAGAGCAGGAGGCCGGTGTAGTTCGGCCCTGGAGAGACGGAGCGTGGCGCATAAAGACACCTTGCAGAAGAGCCGTGGGTCCAGTCGAGTCAGCTTGGCAGGCATGTACTGCTTGTACATTTCGTAGAGCTCGTGGAAGGGAGCGCGGGAGGGGAAGCCCCCCTGCATCAGGTCCAACACTGAAACCATTCCTGAAGGAAATCGGGAGAGGGGAACCTTCATTACCAATATTCAAATGTATGTTGTACTATTGTACAGTATTACTTTTTAGTAGTAACAGTGGTAATTATATATAGTAACCGTAGCAGTCCTAACATTAATAGCATTGTCTATCTGTTTAGTATTCCTTATTTACTAAGTTGTGAATGTTTTTATCTATTATGTTTTTTATCTTCATCACAAAAAAGATATCATTCATGGCTGGGCACTACATGGCAGTTTCCTGTAAGCTATGTGAACCACGCTGCAGACTCTACCTGAGCACTGCAGCTGGGACAGAATCTGTGCTCCTTCAAACTGGTGGCTCACCATCTTCAGGTTGGGCTTCACACAGCGGATGAAGCTGGAGCCCTTTAAGAAAAGCAGGGCGGAATCATCTGGTCACTGCTCACATGAACACTTATTTCATTTGAGCAACGGAGCGAGTGAATGACAATGCTCAAAACAGTGAAGCTGTGCTCTGGAGAAAAAGCTATTATTCAGATATTATTATTATCATTATTATTATTAGCCTATTTAGAAAAATGTCTTATCCATAGTGACTTATAGGCCCACCATGGCATGATTTTCCCAGTTCATAACTGCTGTAAGAACCATGGGTACAGAATATGGACAAACACATCAATTGTAAGTATGGAATACTCTACGCAGTAGCAATAGGCAAAATCAAATGCATTTCTCATCTCAAGATGAAACCTGAACCGGAGGACAGACCTGGACCCTGTGGCCTCAACCCTGGACACCATCATACACACTTCACCTACAAGCTACCTGTCAGGTCAACTGGCGAAAACCATGTCCTTATCCAAGATCTGCACAAGAGCTTTGCAATCCATAATTATATTATAGTCTTCATTAATCCAAAACTAATAATAATTTTATAAGGTGAGTTTGGTTCAAAACCCTCTGGGTTTTTACCTCACCAGCACAAGTACCTGTTGTTCTGTATTGTTATTGTTGTTGATTTTATGAGTGAGGTTAAAAAGGGGGGCTTCGCAATCAAAAGTGGAGGTATGACCGAATATTTTGGTGACTCACCGTGCTGCGAAGCTTCTCCAGGAGAAGGTTGAGCTGGGTCTGTAAAAGAGAGCAGTTTGATGGTTTAGTAAAGCTCGCCCGGTTACAGTGCTGACCAGTAGCTGGCTATTCCATCGCAAACACACAGCTGTTTTGTGAGAAACTCAGCAAGCTCTGCGGGAGAGTCTCTGCCATCGTGCACACAGGTGACCTTCAGGCACAGGTATCCACAGTGGAGGGGCAAACACAGGAGCTGTGCATTGTGGGATGTCACGACGAGTAGCTTTGTTTGATTCTGAATGCCATGCACTAATTTCAGTGCTGTTTCTAACAGACACACATACAGAAAAATAATTTCACAATAATTCCTCCGTCTCACTTTGTGGGGCCCAGACTACTAACCACCTTTCCTATTAAAAACTCCAAAAGTCCAAATGTGCTCTACCTGTTCCATGTAAGGCAGCAGTGAGAGGCACAGATACCACCACTCAAACCAGTCCCTAAGTATTTGGACAACATTTTTTTTTGTTGTTTTCATTCTGCACTCCAGCAAACAAACAGTTGAAATATTGCAGAAATAAAAGTGCAGACTTTCAGCTTTAACTTGAAGGTTTCTACATCCATATTGGGTGAACATGTAGGATTTACAGTCATTTTTATATATAGTCTCCCCCAAAGTAATAGGACGGATTAACACAAATCGAAATAAAGTCACCGTATTCAATATTTTATTGCAAATCCTTCGTAATCAATGATGCTGGGTATCTTCCCTGGTGATGCTCTGCTAGGCCTGTACTGCAACCCTCTTCAGCTCCTGTGGCTACAATTCCTACACTGTTCGCCCAATATGGATGTAAAACCCACAAATTAAAGTGAAATTAAAGTCTGGTTGATGGATTCGCCATCAACCGCTGTTGGCCCCTCAGGCATGGTTGTTAGCTTGACTTTTTCCAGTCAAAATCCAGTAGATTAAATGGAATAATGCATACAACTAAGTTTAGTACACGCATGAAATGTGACAAAATATTAAAATATTACATAAAGTACTAAGGAAAGTCTCATAGCATGCATTCTGTGTCTGTCTGCCTTAAACGCTTGATAGCACCGACTGATGCTTGCTTGTATTAAACTGCAATTTGCCACAACAGCTGCCCATCGATGTGTGGGCCGCGTCTAGCCAGTGACACAGCTCAGTGAATCTGAATGGCGGGTTATCTATATGTTCACTGAGGTAATAACATCAAAAGCAGCACTTTGGCGAGACAACACAACTTCAGCCGCAGAGGACTACATGTGGGTAACAGCACACACGCAACACAACGTGCGCGGGAGAGGGGGAGATGGGGGCGATGGTTTAGTGGGTAGTTGTTGCAGTGGGGTTAGTGGCTGGGGAGGTAATGATGTTGCCATGGGATTAGCAGGCGAGTTACCTTCTCTCCCTGAGCCTACTGTATGTTTCACAGACGCCCATTTCAACCCTAAACATGCAAAGTGCTGCACTTTCTGTCTTTCGCAATCTCTCACTGCCTCTTTCTAAACATGTGCCTCAGACGCTGTCCACCATACAAACAGTTCCTGGTGTTCTTTGCGGAGGAGCCCGGAGCACAGGAAGAGGTCTACATGAAGAGGAGCGCAAGGAATGGAGAGAGGAAGGAAGAAAAGAGTAAGAGGGAGAAAGGTTACAATACGGGCTCGCGGGACAGCACATCACAAGAGAAAACACAGCTCACTCCCGCTCTTTCTCTCTCTGAGTTAAAGGGGATTGACAGTTGAGGTCTAAAGGAAATACAAATAGACAACAGAAAGAATCATGGTCAGGGAAAGGAAGCACGGGTCAATACAAAAAAGCCACCACTTAAGTGAGTGTTCAAGATGACTCGAAAAGCCAAAGGAACACCCCAATCATACCTTTCTGAAGATGAAAGCCCTGAGACATCTCAAAGCTCAAAAGGTAGAAATCAAAGGAACTCATTTAGCTCACCTTAAATTTGTTGCCCACACTGATGAAGCTGAGCTTGCCAGCTTTTTGTTTGGAGTCTTTCGCGTTGTTGTAGTTTTCAAAGAGCTCCCGCACAAACTTGTCCTTTGATTCGCACACCAAGCTCTCCAAAGACATGTGTAGGGCATCGTTATTCTTCTCCACAAACTTGGCCTGTGGTCACATCAAGGTTACATAGCAATCACACAGTGCTCACAGCCGACACAAAAAATAAGGTAAACGCTTATAGTGACCAATGAGCATTTAGCTTCAGAACGACCTCGGCTGACCTCCATGACCGGTCCTGCCAGGTCACGTAGTGGAGACAGAAACATTTTCAAGACCAGACTTGATACGGTGCTAGATAATATCTAGCTTTTAGGATAAATTAAGCATTAGATAGGGGAGACCGGGGCACAAACTAACACGGGGCATGTTGAAACATGGGGATTTAACGCAATTGCATTGCGCAAGAATAATAGATTTGTTTTCGCTTATGTATGATAGCAATGCTTCTCGCGTCTGAGTGGCAGGATGATTTGAAAACTTCATCAAGAGTTATGAACAAAATCTGTGTTTTAGCCATGCTATGTTTTCACCATGTGAGTAATGTTTTTCACCAAAGTTTTTTGATTAACTGATGATGTATGAATGACTCCAAATATACGTAATTTAAATAACAGTCTTGTGGTTTATAAGGCAGTATAGTATTGACACATGCCACAAGCGAGCAGAAACTGTGAGACCGTGAAGACCATGCACTTATTCAGTCCTATTTAGCACTCGCTCTAATTTATTTGTTCCGAGACATTCATGAAATATTAAATCTGCTTTAAAATAAATGCAGCGTTATTTTGAGTGCGTCACAGCATGCTTCATACCGTCTCATAGCACACGGCTCCAGCGAAGTGGCGGACAATGAAGCCCTCGTCATCTCTCACGTTCCTGTGCACCGCTAACTTCGACTTCCTGGGGACCTGTGGAGGGCCAGAGACAAGGCTCAATCCCCACAAACATACACATACTCATACACACACACACACACACACACACACGCACGTAGACAAACACAAGCATGTGCACACGCACATATTCACACAGTACACACACATTCTTCCATACACACACACACACACAAGCACTAACACTGTTATCTGTAGAGGACAGATAAGGCCATTATCTTTCCACACAGGGGTGGAAAGACCAGGTGTCAGAAAGTGAAAGTCGCCCCATGTGTTTCGTACACCCATTAACTCAGCCAGCTGATTTCAAGAATTATGGCAATTAGCAATTCCAGGTGATCGGAATAAAAGACTGGGGAGGACTTTTACTTTCAGAATCTGGATTATTTGTGGTGTGGCATAATGGTTACAGAACTGTCCTTGCAACTCCTGCAGGATAAGTACCCTTGAGCAAGGTACTTAACCTGAATTGCGTCTGTAAATATCCAGCCGAAGTGATGGATCGTGTGTAAAGAATGCAAGCCATGTAACTAGCTCTGGATAAGATAGGCAGATAAATATACTTTAGAAATAACTGGACGGAGTTATTATATGGAGTGCCTTACGGTCAAACGGAAGTGGTCCTTGTGCTTGCTGTGCACGGCCTCAGCGAAGTGCTGGTCACTGGGCTGGGGCAGCCTGTTCTCTTCATCCAGAATATCCAGGATGCCCACCAGCTTGGCCTCTACCAGGTCTGTGAGAAACAGGAGCGAGCAGCAGACCGGGGTAAGTGTGAATCCGCATGCCTAGCTGGGAATTCTGACACATAAATAATACAGCCCAACGTCGCCTCTCCTCTTGGAACAAGATTGACAGAGACGCATAAATATTATTTTCAAGAGGAGACACCTGCCTCTGAATTTATGAATAAAAATAATGGAGGTATAAAGTTGAGAAGGTGTGATATACAATATGCAGTGAATGTAGGTTGCGTATGCTGTAGGTGGTTTTAGTGCCCAGTTATAGTGCACAAAATAAACTTTTTGTGAAACTTTTTGTGGAATATGATAGACTTTTCTTACAAAGAATGTTGATGCAGAAAACCTGTAGTCAGGCCTGTTAAATTATGTATTAAGTATTTAAATTCTGTGGATATTTAGAAGATGTGAAAATAGAATAGAATAACAGATAATAGATGTTACTGTGATGGTGGTGATAATAGATTACTTTAACAGTTGTGAGTAATCTGCATTGATTTCTTAAAACCGTTTTTATAATTATATTTATGAATTTATATTTAGTGCTAATAGCTGTTTGGAAACCTTTTCCATACAAAATCTGGTATCAGCATGACACCTGAGGCCACAACCACATGCTATGGTAAACCCCTTTATTCACTCTATTAATCACTGTTATTAGTCAAGTGATATGGAATATGGTTTAAGACAAAAAACACCGGGACTGTTTGTCCGCTCATTGCTGTACATACTGAGCTAGCAGAAGAAGCTGAGCGGTATGTGTGTGTGTGGTGTGTGTGTGTGTGTGTGTGGTGTGTGTGTGTGTGTGTGTGTGGTGTGGTGTGGTGTGGTGTGTGGTGTGGTGTGGTGTGGTGTGGTGTGGTGTGGTGTGGTGTGGTGTGGTGTGGTGTGTGTGTGTGTTTTTGTGCAGGAGAGTGTACTGAAGGTGTACAAACGTCTGAGTGGCACTTACCTATGCAGTCTTGGTTGTCCACGTAATGAACCTCATTTACGCCCAGGCCTTCTTTCTGGTACAGCTCTTGCTCCTTTGAGTGGCAGTGAGAGAAAGAGCAGAAGCAGCCAGGCCGGTGAGATACAGCTCTTTAGTACAAATCAAGCTGACAAAACTTCTTTAACTTGTGTGTGCCATACTGGACACATATCACATCTAAACCTACACCTCCATCCCCTTCAGTCTCTTCTAGAGGGGTCTACCACCTCTGCTTCTACCATGCTAATGAGTACCAGTTGATTTTTTTCCCCTCACACCTCTGTAACTTGGGTGTTACTGGTGAATAACGGAGGGTGGATAACAGAGTGGAATGATTTTCCCTGAGCTCATTTTGGGCTTTGGGCACTCCTCCTTCTTCTTGCCCTGAGGTGGGGTGTTCAGCTACAGATGATCTATTCTAACAAGATGGTGAACTCCGAGGCTCCTTCCATCCTTTTTGCTTCTTTACTGTAAGACAGGAAGCTTAAGCTGCAGTCCCGGAGGGCTGCATTGGGATGACAGCTGAATTTAGTGGCGCAGTGGTGAATTTAAGTCATTGGTTAAGCTAAGCAGGGCGCACGCCTTTGTTTTCAAGCCCCAAAATGACTGCTGATTTAAAGGAAATCAGAAAAACCAGCAGACTCTGCACCCCTTCAAGACCGGAGATCCTTGTGTTAGGTTTCTGGTTTGCATATAGGCGCTTCGAGAGCTATTCTAAAGTTCATGGATATTCATCGAGAGCTATTCTAAAGTTCATGGATATTCATGATGAGGTGTGTCCAAGGACAGAAGATGTGTTGGCTCTATTATTGTTCTTGACCCCACCTCTTCATAAATATTAATTTAACTATATATTTTGTGTTAAAAAAGGAGCTGGCCATCTGGATTGTTGACAAAATCTGCATTCTGTAGCTTTTAACCTCAGTTCCCTATGAGTGCATGCTGGTCTTTGCTCCACCCAACCTTGCTTAAAATAAGCAATTTGTTGATTAGCTGTAAACATATACGTATACAAAGTGTTTTCTAAACAAGTAATACATAAACTAAACAGAAGTTACCTGCAAACACCCACAACCTTGTACAGTGCCACACACAAATATTATGCATTTCAAGGTTTTCAAGGACCCGGAATATTCCAGCCCTTGATGAACACCTGGACACACTTGTGTTATGTCATCCCCCACCTACAGCGAGACTCGTTCAAGACCAGACTATAGGCGTGATATAGCAGTGATTTTGTTTGTAAGTGCTCACCTCCTTCAGAATCCGCTCGTTGAAAAACTGCTGCAGCTTCTCATTACAGTAGTTGATGCAGAACTGCTCAAAGCTGTTGTGCTCAAAATATTCTGGAGGGAAAAAATAAAATACATGAATGAGGCTCTCCCCTGCATAAAACATCAACGTAAAGCTGGAGGTCTCTTTTCTCTACATTTGGATGCATTGTGTTTGTATTTTGTTATTTTGGAAAAATGGCTTGGCTGTAGATCGCTTGAAAAAAGGCAGTCTCCTGCAAAGGTTTCCTGTACGCTGAAGTCTTAACCCCCTACCCAATCCCAAATCCAGAACGCGACCCTAATTCCAACAGCAATAGTACTGTGACCTTCAAACTTTACCAGGACACCTTGGAATTTCTGACCCACATTTTAACATTCACCATAATTTCAACACTACCACCTTAATAATCCCACAACTGGCCCACGACTTCGACTTCATGCACACATTTTGGCTGTACTGAACACACACTCAGTTGCAGTGCTCACTGTCAAACGCCCATTTGTTCCCTCACTTGCTCTTCACAAAAAGGAAAGCAAGAATATAAAAACAAGTTGAAGTACTTTGAATATTGTAAGACAAAATAAATAGGCTGTACAGTCTGCCTCTTTCAAATCAGCATTAGTTCTCTAGCTCTCTTTCCCCACTCTCTCCTCCAAGTTCAATATTTAAAGTGTAGGGAGCAGCACCTGTCAAGAAAGGCGAGATGGATATGCAGAATAGAAAGCACATTTTAGAAGACGCACAGATGAAAGTAGAGGCCATTACAGTTATTCTTCTTTCTGGAAATGCGCGAGTGCTTTTAATGGGCAACATTTATATTAAACTGAAAATGTTTGAAAAACACATCATTGTGGTGATGGAAATTTAATCAAGTGGTTTTTCATAACCATCTGTATGATGGTTATACAGTGATTGTGACAGCCTGATTTACTACAATTTAAAATGTATCTTTAAAGTCGGTCTGCAGCCAATTATGTGCTTCTCTTGCCTCAAGCTTGCATAGTTCATTGCAAAGTATTTTCTGCCTTTGTGATGTTGCTGAAATTCTCAATTGTATTATAATGAAAAATTATAGAAGACTGCTTGTACCCAGCATGACAGAAGCGTTTGCAGATTTAAAACTTAATGAATGGAAATTATCTTTGTATATATTAGTGCCTAAATAAGCATAGTAAACAAAGTAACAACAAAGGAATTGAACAAAATAAGTTAATTTGATCCTAAAAACCCACATTTACTGGAAGACGTATTTCAGTTTCAACCTTTTTCTCTGTTCATGTTCTCAATCTCTACCTGGCCATACCACTTAAACCTCAATCCACTTCATAATCCAAAATCCAATTGTTTTGGATTCAAATACAAATTTTCTGTGCTCGACTGATTTTGTCTGGCGCAACTGAGCCAACCAAAAGGACCAGAAGGCGGGGTTACTGTACATCCTCTCTCAGATTTATAACCCCAACACTTAACCGGCCACTGCACCTGCATCTGAAGGACCCGCTAAAAGGAAATCACACTTGCACATGTATCTGTGAACAGGACAGTAAGGAAGAGGTCACCGTTTTTTAACGGACGTGCCCCTGGTCAACGGCACGGTGTCGGCCATTTTGTTTCACGCCTGGGGAGGAGATGGAACGGGGGAGGGTGTTACTGACCGAACCCGGCGATGTCCAGGACACCGATGAAGTTTGAGGACGTCTGGAAGGGGAAGCACTGATTGACCCTGGTCACCACGTGGTCGAAGAGGCGGCTGTACACGGCTTTGGCCAAAGCGTCCCTGGCGTTGTTCGCCTGTTCCACCTTTAGCGGCACCCTGGGGGTAGAGGGAGGACAGAGGGGTGAACAGAAATACAAATAAATGGGCCAAAGCTTTTCCAAGGAGTGGATTTCTTCACACTTCCATACAACAGTTTTTTTCATCTGGAATAACTTTTTTTTTTCGGTCCCTTTTTTGAAGAAGGCATTAACTAATGTAGTTGGTAGCATAAATTAATTGAGGTACAAATACATTTGTTAAACATGAAATTATCTTTTAATTTGTTAATGTATTTGGTAACTACTTACTAATGTATTAGTTATATGAATATTTATACACAGTATACACTTATAATTAGTTAACCATTAAGAAATACATTTTATTTTGTTTATTTACAGTTTATTTTGTCATTAACTAATGTAGTGAATGAATTTAAGATGTACATCTACATAAACAAAGCTGTACAGATTAAGTTCTCAGTAGTTACTACTTATTGTAGAGTGCTGCCCTTTTTTTAAAGTTGTTGAAATAGCTCAAATGTGTGAAGAAAAAAAAAAACACAAAACACAGCCAGCGACTGCTTCGGGGAGTCCGACGTAGTCGGAACAAGCAACTGCTCAAATGATTATTTTTTTTGTGTGAGAGTGTACAAGCGCTTTAAAAAAGAATAAAACAGGTTTAATAATGAATAACCATATAGCCCAGCAGTGCTGAGGACAAAAAAACTTCAAATTTGAGCTCAATTATCTGGAGAGATTGAGTGTCGGAACATAATGGGCAGCCTGAGGTTCTGACCTTTCGGTTCTGCTCAGACACTACCCAGCGCTCGGCGCGGCTTCCTCCGGGGGGTGCTAGCTTTATTAAAAGTGAACCTTTTGACATCTACCACTGCTCCCGCTTTCACGGTCGCGCTCGCCAGAGTCGCCGGGGTGACTGCAGCTCCATTAAGCCCCGCAAATGAAGCTTCGACCAACGCGGACGTGATGAATGCAGAGGGCTCGTTCCAATCGCTTATTCTTCTTTCCCTTGCTCCTGACCCGGAAATCGATCGAGGTCCGCCATCTTTAAGGACATTCCGACCCGTGAAATGTTACTTCGAGGAGCTATAATTAGAAGTTAGGAACTCCCAAACTTTGCTTTGAGCAAGGAGACGTTTGCGCATCCTTTTTCGAAAGGAGTTTTTCGGAAAGCCTGACGTATGAAAGGTCGAGCTGTTGTTCGATCTCTGCCTATCTGCCATGTCTGTAACTGACGTTTGAAGGAGAAAGGACATTCCATTCGCCTAATTCATATTTTCTTGATTTCCCTGTCTTCACTTTATTCTCTTGACTCTTTTTCTAGCCTCTCCCGATGGGTGGAGCTAGTAAAAATAAGCAGCTGGAATGGGCCCAGAGGACTCGTCTGAAAATCGGTTTGCGCCTTGCTTGGAGTGCAGACTGCCCTCTTCATTGCCCCCCCCCTGCTGGGGGAGGTCCTTTTTTGTGATTAATATTTTATTTACCTTTAAACAGCAATTAAAAGGCAGAATGTCAATGTAATGCTGGTGGAGGTCCTTGATGGCGCACATAAATCAAACTTTATGTTATGTTAATTCATTCAATTTAAGCTCAAACTATATGTTGTCGAACCAAGTAATCTCAAACAAAACAATGTACAGTGCAGTCCAGATGTACTTGGACAGTGACACATTTTTTTTGTTGTTTTCGCTCTGTAACAGTCTTTTGTGTTAATTTGTCCAATTATTTTTGGTCCCCTAAAATTAGTATATTTGTATAAAAAGGGCTGTAATTCCTACACGGTTCACCCAATATGGATGAAAAACCAATCAAATTAAAATCAAAATAAAGCTGGAAGTCTGCACTTTAACAATAGAGTGTTTTATTTAATCTGTTTACTGGAGAAAAAAAAATGCTAACCGCATGTCTGTGTAATGTTTTCCATGTCATATGGTCATTTCTGGAGTTTACATGGACACACACATCAGTATGCAGAGCTAGATGTTGACCTGAAGCAATATAGATTGAGTTCACTTGACCACGGGTGCAGCAACAGTGTCTCAACTAGGAGTCCACCCTGCAACCTGCAGAACCATACCCCTTCAGTACCATCTCAATGATACCATCTTACTGAGGTTGTCTGGTGTATTGGAACCTATGAAATGAATTGAGCATTTGAATGTAAAACAATTACGTATCTGACCCAGGTCTGTCCCAGATGGAATTAATATTCATCGCATCTGGGACAGACCCGGGTCAAATACGTAATTGTTGAGTTTTGCACTTTTGTCCAAAGGCCGAAAGTGCAGAGGAAGCAGAAAAAGAAACAGCACAGCACTTTCCGTTTTTATCGAAAGTGCCCCAATGTTCTTAACATCATGAATTAGACAGAAAATAAAGGAATTATCAGCATTTAGTGGCTTGGCTCGCGAGGGCCTGCTAGCGGAGGTGACAAATAATTACCCTCTCAAATGAATCAAGGTTGAAGTCATCCCGCTAAGGATTTAGTGCAATTGAGGCTTTGTGCCTTATGTAACCAATATAAATAAACTGCACTTATGCCGAACAGGTGGGTTTAAACGTCCGGCGTCTCAGAGGTCAGTAAGCCGATTTAGCGGCGCCTGCAGTAATTACCAGATGCATAACTACACTCATGCGCCAAAAGAACACGACTCCCTGTCCGTCAACCGTTTCCAGCCTGACAAGAGCCCACAGGAGGGGGCCTTGGGTGGAGGTTTTTTACACTTTCTTATTACATTATTGCCATTTGCCAGACACTCTTATCCAGAGCAACGCACAGTTGATTAGACTAAGCAGGAGACAATCCCCCTGGAGCAATGCAAGGTTAAGGGCCTTGCTCAAGGGCCCAACGGCTGTGCGGATCTTATTGCGGCTACACCGGGATTAGAACCACCGACTTTAACCACTACGCTACAGGCCACCCTTTGTCAGTCATTTACCTTAACCACTATGCTACAGGCTGCCCTTTGTCTTATCATGAACATTCTGAGAACAGCGAAAGTGTGGGCACGTAATGATCACAGTGCAGTCAATTGAATGTTTTCATGGTTCCATACATTAACCCACAACTTGAATGAAGACTCAAATGATATAGCTATATGATGTAATATTTTACAGGTCCAGAACAACATTCATGACAAATTTACATGAACAGTGAGCATACAGATACCCAACAACTGAAAAAGGTGGAGGTGCACTACCATCTCCATTATGAATTTTCCTTCATACTGCTACTGTATTTATACACACTGGCCAGAGGGTATCTTAAGTTACCAGTGGAGGGTAACAATGAAAAAAAATAAATAAAAAAAAACTGCCCATTAATGTCTTGGCTAGGCCGCAACCAAAATAGGGCGCTATTCAATTTTTCATGGATAGCGGCCTGTTCATATTTACAGCAGAGATTAAAAGGTTATTGATTTATAAAAACAGAAAGGCTGCCCACTGCATGGACATTTAGGAAAAGTAGGTGTGAAATTTGGCCCTTGCATCCTTCCAGCGAGACAGCTTGCGGCTTACTTGATTACTGTTCCTTTGGCGCCCCCTGCTGTTGTGAGCATGACCCTGGTGGTAAGGCTGACTCGCAGGTCATCTTGGTCCAGTCCCAGCAGACCGGCGCAGTATTCCAGTGTCTGGTTGGACTGGTTCTTCAGGGAGCAGCCACCTGTGAACAGTGTTCAGGTGAGCAGACTCTATGAATTCACCGCACGTCATAGAGACCGTTTTCATGTGGTGTGTTGATTAGGCAAATACATCCGGCCCGTATTTGTTCTGAGCATGAAGCTTCAATCCATCAGGAATGAAAGGTGACATAAACAATTTCTGTTTTTCAGCTATAAAAAAATATTTTATAGACAGTGCCACTTCAAGACTTTGTTTGTTGTGTGTTTGGCAGAATGATTTTGTGTGAGTGTGTGTATGAGTGCGTTTATGTGTGTGTGTGTGTGTGTGTGTGTGTGTGTGTGTGTGTGTAAATACGTCTATGCATTTTGATTTTGGTATGTGGTGTAGTGACAGAATCCAAACGTTGTGTACTATTGTGTCTGGGAGACACATGTATGTATGTGTGTGGGTGGGTGGGTGAGCATAATTATTGATGTTTGAAAGTGCTTACACAAACATCTGTGTTTATGCCGGTATGAGTGTGCATGTGCTAGTACGTGTGCAAATGGATGCTCGTGTATGTGAGTGTGCATGCGCATATGTGTGTGTGTGTGTGTGTGTGTGTGTATGTTTGTCTTGGCTGACGAGCAGTAGGATGGTTGTACCTTATCTAGCCTGTTCTGTAGTTTGTTATCAGAGAAGTTCATATGCACTTCAAGTTGCTTGGGATAAAAACGTCTGCTAAATGAAATGTGATGTAATGTAATGTAATGTAATGTAATTTAATGTAATGTAATGTAATGTAATGTGGGAGGCTTTACCCGAGGAGCTCCCCGTCTCCTCGAAGTCGATGTTGCCGAGGTGCAGGACGCCGGCCACCACGCGGAACAGGTCCAGCTTCTCCGTGTCGTCCAGGCCGATCTTCTTCATCGCCCCGCACATCCGCACAAAGTCGCCTTGGTCATCCACCAGGGAGTCCTTAAGGGCTCCCGACTTCAGGTGCTACCAAACCCACAGGACAGTCAACACCCACTTTTCACTCGCACTTCCACCAATGATATGTCAGCGATATCGGAATACTCAATCCGAGTCCGTTTAGGCATGGTATGGAAAAGCGCAAGGTACTCTCGTTCCCTCAGTGAAGTCTGGAAGGTTGCAGCTTTTAGAAGTAGAAAACGAATAGCGACAGATTAACTAGCTAGCTGAACATACAGTAGCTACAGATGTGATGTTGGCTAAGCCAAACCTGTGGGCGGACCTGCTGTTTGCAGTCTTGGAGGAGCAGCAGCCTTGTCATCACTGAGGGAAGGAAAGTACCATGGGGTACCGAAATGCAGCTGAGAGTAGATTGGTAATGGATGTTTTGCGTGTGTGTCAAAGGTCACCAGCCTAGCTGGAGAATGCACACAGCGCTAGCTTCGTGCTTCAAACCCCATGCAAAGCGTTACGCCAAGACGCCACAAGGTGTCTTGCCTTTGTGCGCTGGAACATGGCAGCTAAGTTCAGCCAGGCAAATAGTTATTATAATTTTGTTAAAAAAGAGGTTGTATTTCAAACTAGCATCACACTGGTG
>NW_026911156.1:0-1000 GCF_963692335.1 Osmerus eperlanus | reverse complement strand
TCTCCTCCCCTCTCTCTCTCCCTCTCTCTCTTTCTTTCTTCCTCGACACATTACCATACTTCTCTCCCCTGCTTTTTGCTCTCCCTGACTTTCCCTGTCTTGCCTTCTCTCCTCCTCCTCCTCCTCCTCCTCCTCCTCCTCCTCCTCCTCCTCCTCCTCCTCGCCTCTCTCCTTCTCTCTTCAGCTTGCTGCCACTGCTCATTTGAATTCTGTGCATAGTAGGAGAATGAGAAGGAGAGAGGGAGAGAGAGAGAGCGTGAGAGCGTGAGAGCAAGAGCAGGGCAGTGTGTGTGTGTGTGTGTGTGTGTGTGTGTGTGTTTGAAGGAGGAGGGGGGGCTCAGAAGGGTACCTGCATGGTTGCACACCTAGCTGTGGTGTAAATCAGCTCTAATGAGGTAGTGAAGGAATACCTAGACCTAGCAACGGACCGCAGACCATCCCTCCACACACACACCCTCACACACATACATGTAAAGCTATCGACTTGTTGCTAAGCCCCCCTTCCCAGAGTGGTCCCCCGAGTGTGAGTTCACTACCATTCTTATCAGAGCAGGCTGTGTGTGTGTGTGTGTGTACGCGTGTGTGTGTGTGTCTGAGAGACCTCCAAGAAGACTGGAGGAGAAATGTCTCCCCAGCACAGGCCACACTGACAGATCAGACTGTCCCAGAAATACTTGATCAGCTTCAGACTATCTCACTTCCAGAGGGACTGAGAGCCAAACCAGGACTGCTGAGTATACAAGAAAGAAAACAGATGCTCTCGCTTTCTCTCTCTCTCCTCCCTCTCTCTCTCCTCTCTCTCTCTCTCTCTCCTCCCTCTCTCTCTATCCTCCCTCCCTCTCTCTCTATCCTCCCTCTCTCTCTCCTCCCTCCCTCTCTCTCTCTATCCTCCCTCTCTCTCCTCTCTCTCTCCTCCCTCTCTCCTCCCTCTCTCTCTCCTCCCTCTCTCTCTCTCCTCTCTCTCTCTCTCTCTCTTCCTCCCTACCTTTCTCTCTCCCTC